>NC_090733.1:57894948-58002448 GCF_036898095.1 Palaemon carinicauda
AGCTGCCCTTAACAAATCTAGTTTGGAACATATAAGTATGGGACACGCCAAAAGACTATTAACCCTTTTACCCCCAAGCTATTTGGAAATTTCCAACCCTTAACCCCCAAGGTGTTATGTTTTCCCCAGCACATTTTGCAGTATATTTTTTTTAAACTGCTCTAACAGCCTTAATTTTTATCATAGAGAGGTCAGGTTAGTCTCATTCTCTTGGAAATTACCTGAATTTTCTCAAAAAATTATCAAAAATATGAAAAAAAAAAAATTTATAGCATTTTTTCGCAAGGACGTACCGGTACGTCCATAGGGGTAAAGGGATGAGTTTTGTGAAACGTACCAGTACGTCCTTTGGGGGTAAAAGGGATAAATAAATCAAATAGCTATGCTAAGGCATTAAAATCAAACCCACCTAGTACTGCTAATAACTCCAGAAAAAGAAATATACCATCTGATAAAATGTCAAATGACAAGGTAAGCATATTACCTGCTGAGGCTTTACGACAGCGTATTAACACTAAGGTATTGCCCATATCTGTACAACCCTCGTCCCCCATTACAAAAATTAATATAAACCTCTCACAGACCATGTCCTTGCCTGATTTGATGGAGGTTCCACTTAAAACCAACTTACCTGATGCACCTGTAGTGGGAAAGGTGGATAAACCTAGAATCCCATCATCTATTAATCATAAAAGAGAGAGACCTCCATCTCTCTCTCCCCCCTCCATTAGAAACATTAAGGTTATGACATCAAATAAGTTTGATGTTTTGTCTTTTTATGTTTCTAATGAACCAGAAGATAAACTGAATAAATCAGAAATTCAAGTTGAGGTCCACCATCTGCCTCAACAAATAGATCGAAAGGATACAAAGAAAAACACAAACGTAAAACCCAACATAACAAGACCATCTCTGAAGAAACCTACAGGTAATAATGTTAGATTAAAAACTGCTAATGGGAAGACTTCATCCAAGATGTCTTCCAGAAGTAATCTGTAGTTTTCTCCTCCATTTTGCAATGGAATTGTCAGGGTTTAAGGGCCAAATATGAAGAACTTTAGCTCCTAATTCATGGCCATTCCCCTATAATATTATTTCTACAGGAAAGTAAGCTTGATGCTAACACTCCTAGTCCTCAAGAGTATGTTAGCTATAGAACACCATATAATCAACAAGCAGGGAGCCATGGCGGAAGTCTCATGTACGTTCGTCAAGATGTTCCCCCAAATACCTATTTCTATTCGTACCCCCTGCAGGCAGTGTTTGTACAAATTGATATAGGGAGAAAATATACAATATGCACTCTGTACTTACCCTCAAATGATAATATTTTACGTGATGATTTAATAGAAGTCATTCAACAACTCCTCAACCTTTCCTCTTACTGGGAAATATGAATGGTAGACATCCTTTATGGGGTGATATTTTGGCAAACACAAGGGGCAATATTATCTCATCAATTGTGGAGAATGAGGATATGGGACACCTTAATACAGGAGAGCCCATGCACTTCCATGTTCAGACAGGTACCTTGTCATGCATTAACCTTTCAATTGCAAGCTCTAACTGCCTTCTTGATTTTGATTGGAAGACATTAGATGATTGGCATACTAGTGATCATGCACCAATCATTATAAACGCCAACAAGGGTCCGCCTTTATAAAGATTGCCACGATGGAATCTTGACAAGGCAGACTGGGTCAATTTTTGTGAGCTAAGTGAAATCGAAGGGAGTGCAGAACAGTTTAAAAGTATTGATGATGTCATAGACCTAATGAATGGAACTCTCCATACAGCAGGAATCAATTCCATTCCCACAACCACAGGACTATTTAAAAGACGACCAGTCCCGTGGTGGTCTTCAGAATTAACAGCCTTGCATAGAGCCACCAGAAAATCTCTGACTAGATTGCGTAGACGCCGTACGAATGAAAATTTGATAACACAAAGTGTAGAGCACAGTTTCGTCGTGCCTTGAAAGAAGCTAGACGCCAATCTTGGGTGGCTTTTGTTTCTTCCATTAATAGTAGAACACTACCATCTTCTGTATGGAGGAAAATAAAAAAGATTACAGGCAAATTTACCCCAAACCCACCACCAGTGTTGAAAGTTAATGGTCAGTATGTGACTGAAGGAAATGAAGTTAGCAATGCCCTGGTTGGCCATTTTTCAAATGTATTGTGCAAGAGTGTAGCAGCTCCTGGTCACCAGTACAGGAGCATTGAAGAAAAGGGATTTTGACGTAGGAAAAATCTATTTCTGGGCGAGGGACCTGTGCCGCCCAGTGAATAAGCTCCTATTAGCACTTATTCTTAGGTAATTTACTGCTAATATACCAGAGAAAAAATGTAAAGGAGTGCTAGGTTGACTAGCTCGCTCACCTATTGGTGTCGGTATGGAATTGGGCGTATAATCCAGAGGTCCCGCACCATTTAGATTCATCCACGACAAAGACCCCCAATAGAGGAGAGCCGTTCAACCTCACTCGGCACCACCAACTCTGCATCCGCTCAGAACCCAACTCCTTAGCACCCAAAGTTTGGGGACTCCAAGGGAGAGGAGCTGGGAGGGTTCACTGGGCGGCACAGGTCCCTCGCCCAGAAATAGATTTTTCCTACGTCAAAATCCCTTTTCTGGGCTTGAACCTGTGCCGGCCAGTGAATACATACAAGAGAAATGTCACCAAACTTGAAAAATAAAGGAAAAAACATAAACACAAGGGAAACACAAGTTACTTTAATCAGAGTTGAGTGCCAAAAACAACTATAAAGGTACCTTAAAAAGAACATAAATCCACTTGGTAGAACAATTGACAAAAAAGGTAAGGTATAATAATGCCGTGAGTGATGATATATACAGATACTCAGGAGTCATAAAATTAACAAATATAGGAATAGTAACCAGGTGCGAAACCAACGAATACAAATAGGGTATAAATGAGGCAGGTAAGGGGGAGAGATAAAATGACAAGGAATTAACATGTGAGTTACCTGGGGGTAACTACGCTCCCTGCAGCTACCGTAGGAAATTTAAGGGCTTCCAAATGTTTAAGATAGTGTTTCTTGAACACTGACGGTGACTTCCACCCTGTGTACCTAGAAAGATCCGTAAAATTCATGTGGTGAAAAAAGTTCACCGAAGTAGCAACTGCTCTAATATCATGTGCAAGAGGAAAAGAGTCAGGGTTAGCTTGTTTAATAAAATACAAAATTTGTTGCCTGATCCCTTTAATGGTAATGGTACCGCCTTGTTCTCTAACGAATAGAGGCCCGGAGGAGTTAGAGGAGGTCCGGGATAAATAAGACTTAAGAGCAGTAACAGGGCACAGAGACGGATCTTGCGTGAGGGGAACAATTTTCCAGGAGGACCATCTGTTCTGAGGGTCTTCGTTCTTAGCTAAAAAGAATTTGTTAGGTGAAAGAAGGACCTCTCCCGAAGGAAGGAACTCAATATGACCCGGGTCTCTTGACAAAGCTGCCAGTTCAGAAATTCTTGCCCCGGAAGCCAAACTCACAAGGAAAAGTGTTTTCCTGAGAAGGGGAATATAATCACAAGAACTGTTAATGGTATCAGAAGCCAATTTGAGCACATCATTAAGGAACCAGGTAACCGGGGTAGGACGAGTAACCGGTTTCAGTCTGGCACAGGCTTTTGGAATTGAAGCTAACAAAGAGTCGGTTAAGTCTATGTTAAAACCCACTAGGAAGATCTTTTTCAAAGCAGATTTAATAGTGGTGATAGTATTGGCTGCCAGACCTGATTCTAATAAAGTCCTAAAGAAAGTGACTGTAAGGTTCAAGTTCATACAGTGTACGTCTGAGTCTATCAGAAATTTAGCCAACTTTTTAACTGCAGAATCATATTGGCGGATGGTGGAATCCCGTTTATCTGATTCTAGGAACAGGGTGTTTCGAGGATCGATATTGGCACCATGCATGGCCGCAAACTTCATGAAGTCCATAAAGTTAGGGCGCTCTGAATGTTTGAGAAAGCGTACACAACGCGTGTTTGTACTATCTGAGACAGAACCGGATTGGGTATCGGTTGAGGATGTAGTCTCAACTCTCGCAGGAGAGGGTACCAATTGCTCTTGGGCCAGTTGGGTGCGACCAAGGCTACTCGTCCCTTGAAGGATCTCAGTTTGTCTAGGACTTTCAGTAAAAGATTCACCGGGGGGAAAGAGATAAATCCTTTCCCAGTTGTCCCAATTCTGTGACATGGCGTCTGTGGCGTAGGCCTGAGGGTCTAGATTGGGAGCCACATATACTCTCAATTTGTGGTTGGACTCCGTGGCGAAGAGGTCTACTTGGAGACCCGGTACCCGAGAGAGAATCCACCGGAATGACTTTTGATCGAGTGACCATTCCGACTCTAGAGGGGAGGTCCGGGACAGGGCGTCTGCAACTACGTTCCGGACTCCCGCCAGGTGGACAGCTGAAAGATGCCAACGGTTCGAGGCTGCTAGGGAGAATATGGCTACTAGAACATGGTTCAGAGGCCCTGATTTTGATCCGCCTCTGTTGAGGCAGCGGACCACCACTTCGCTGTCGAGAACCAGACGAAGGTGTTGTCTCTTGGATGGAGAGAGACGTTTCAGGGTTAGTAGAACTGCCATGGCCTCCAGCACATTGATGTGAAATTGGCGGAATAAGGGAGACCAAAGACCTTGAACTTTCCTGTGCTGAGAATAGCCTCCCCAACCTGATAGGGATGCGTCCGTGTGAATGATTAACTTCGGAGGCGGAAATCGAAGGGGAACTGACTTTGACAGATTGCTGGCCTTTGTCCAAGGTAGAAGTCTTTCCCGGAGAATGGGAGGAAGGCGGACTTTCCTGTCCCGGAGCTTCCGATTCGCCCTCGAACGCCAGACACGATTGATATCTTTCAACTTCGCTTTCAGAAGTAGATCCGTCACTGAAGCAAATTGAAGGGACCCTAGGATCCTCTCTTGGAGCCGTCTGGAACTCACTTTGTCTTTGAGAAAGCGTTTGGTGTTCATTGCAATCTCTAACCTCTTGGGTTTGGGAAGACACAGAGTGTGAGATATAAGATCCCATTGCAGGCCGAGCCATTGGAACTTTGATTTCGGAAGAAGACGGGACTTCTTGAAGTTGATCTGAAAGCCTAGACATTGAAGGTATTGGATGACTTTGTGAGTGGCTTTTAGGCAATTTTGGGAGGTGTCTGACTAAATGAGCCAGTCGTCCAGATAGGCTACTACTTGAATCCCTTGATTTCTGAGTTCCTGAACAGCAACTTCTGCTAGCTTTGTGAAGATCCTTGGGGCGATGTTGAGCCCGAAAGGCATCACCTTGAAGGAGTAATTTTTGTTTCCTAGGCGGAAGCCTAGATACGGACGGAAGTGTCTCGCTATCGGAACGTGATAATAGGCGTCTGTAAGATCGATAGAGGTGGTGACGGCCCCACGGGGAAGTAAGGTCCGCACCTGCGAGACGGTAAGCATTCGAAACTTGTCGCATTGAATGGACAAGTTGAGAAGGGATAGGTCTAGAATCACTCTTCTCTTGTCCGAATCCTTCTTCGGGACACTGAACAGCCGACCCTGAAACTTCAGGTGTTTCGTTTCTTGTATGGCGTTCTTTTGTAACAGGTCCTGGACAAACTCGACTAGGTCCGGAGTGGAATGCTGATGAAATCTGTTCGGTGGAGGAGGTCCTTGAATCCAACTCCACCCCAGTCCCTTGGAGATGATACTGAAAGCCCAGGGACTGAACCTCCATTTGTTGCGGAAGGCATAAAGCCTCCCCCCTACCCGCTGCACCTCAGTATTGGCTTGAGGAGTTGCCTCCACGTCCGCCTCGGAAGTTCTTTCCTTTGCGAAAGAATCTACCCCTACCTCTGTTCTGGTATGAACCACGGTGGTAGCCTCTACCTCTGTTATAACCCTGGGAAGAGCCTTGAGCTTCATAAGATTGGTTAAAGGCTGGAGAGGTGGTGGAGGCACCGGGAAGCTGGCTCTTAGGGAACAGAACGGTGACGTAGTCGTCCGAGGGAGGAGCCTGAGAGGTGGAAGGCTGTGCAGGAACAGCAGGAGATGGTGGGAGAGGCTGCCGGAAAACGGACGAGCTACTTTGCTGTTGCCGGAACTGAGTGGAGGTATACGGGCGGAGCTTCTTCCTACCACGGGCTTGGTAACTTGCGGGATCATATTTCCGCTTAGGAGTCAAACCCCAACGGGCTTTAAGGCTCTGATTAACTCTTGTAGCTTCTGTCAAGACTTCCTTCACAAGATCCTCAGGGAAAAGATTTGGACCCCAACAAGAGGACCGGATAAGTTTATTCGGTTCGTGCCTAATAGTCGCCTCAGCCAGGACGTGTTTGCGGCACCTACGTTTAGCAAGAGCAAAGTCATATAGGTCAAAGTACAAAGACTGCAAAGTAGCCTTATTGAGAGACTTAAAGATACTCTCAGTATCATAAGTTAAGGCTATTGACTCCGTAGAAGTGGCCAAGTTCAAGGTTCGACCAACACGTAGGCGGGAATCATACTCCTGTTTAATAAGGGATTCCGGGAGACGGGGAAGCCGTTCACTAAAAATTACTGACGCACAGTCCGCTGTCAGCTTGCCGGAAGTAAAGGTGGTATGGACATTGTCCCAACACTCATTATCTGAAGGAAGAAGGAGGGAGATCGGATCTACCTCTCGGATGGGAGGCAAGGGCTTCTCCTCCAGAGCGTATTGAAAGGCAAGCTCTGCAATCTTAGTGACGCATGGAGTCACGGTATTCTTGTCCATTAGGAATATTGTAAATGAACTCTTATGAGGCGTCAACATGGTATTGGTGCAACCTATGTCATTTAGAAACCTAGCCCAAACAGATTGGGCTTGTTCCTTTGGGAAAATGACGGTCTCTTTAGGGACCTTATCCAGCCGAACCAGAGCTTCCTCGGTAAGCCTGGCATAACCATGAAACGGAAATGCGAGACCAGGAGGAAAGAATTCAAAGTCCTCTAGTGGACGAGTACCAAGACCTTCCAACGTTAACATCCCGTCTGAGAACGGGGAATGAAGAGCCATGCGCCAAGGGTTATTCTTGGTAAACGGAGGAAGCTTAGAGGCATCCGGGATGAGAGAGCTTTGAACTTGCTCCGGAGCACCTTGCTCTAATGCCCCAAGTCTCTGACCAATGTTAGAAAACATCGTGTCCATCTTGGCCTGCATTTCTGACACAATCTTAGATTGCATCTCTGACACAATGCGAAGCATGGCTGATTCGGAAAGGCCCGGGTTAGGAGCAGAAGTGGCGGATTGTACTCCCGGGTCGTGAGACTTAGAGGAGGAGCCGGAAGCCTTAGATGATGGGTTTGCTTTCGTTTTAGAACCATGGGAAGCCTTGTGGGGCTTACGAGCTTTTGGCAAAGTTCTAGATTTAGATTTATCTTTGGGGGGAACCGGGTGTGATCGGTGAGACGAATCGCGGTCCCCAGAAAAACCATGAAAAGAAGAGAGATCAGATGAAGAAGAAAGAGCGGGGCTGGAGATAGGAATCTCAGCGCCGGTAACACCTGCCTCACTTACCACCCTACCTGCATCCGGATCATCTAACAACATGGGTTCCACATCCGAGTTCAAGGAGGCAACATTGTCTTCCAGATCTCCGGGGGCATCAGACGTATCTTGATCTTGATCCTGATCGATGAATCCAGAAATAGTGGCATCAATGTCGGCAATGATGGGTGCCGCAACAGCTCTAGCCACAGCGGCTGAAGACTTAGCATTAGGATAAATCATTGCACAGTAGTCTTCAGAGAGGACGTAAGGCTGCTTTGATTTCACATTTCGGGCAAATCCCCCAACCCACACTTTCAGGGTGGCCCGAGCCGCAGTCTTCTGCTCCGGGGATGCCTGAAATAATAGTGGGAATTAAAGAAAGGAAGAGTCCAGGAGGTCCTTTAAAGACCATAGAAATCTTACTAAATAGTGTATGTATACCAAATAAAAGTAAGAATAATTAGAAAAGTCAACATAGCCAACGGGACTCACCGAATTAGATCCAAGGGTGGTAATGAGGTCAAAACAGACCATACAATTATCAGGATGCCAGACTACGATATCTTCCAGTTGTACTCCGCAGAGGGCGTGAGACCTACACACCGTATGGCCACAAGGCTGGTGAAGAACTGCCGCACAGGCCGTCGTCTGGCAATGAACCATCTGTAATAAGAATAGTATATGAGAAACTGTAATTCTCTTAAGTAGGGGCGGGTCCGGAGGACCCGGGCCTAAACATAAGTCTAACTTAAGACTAGAGCTTAACTATAATACTCTTAAGTAGGGGCGGGTCCGGAGGACCCGGGCCTAAACATAAGTCTAACTTAAGACTAGAGTATAACTATTCATTCCGGACGAGCCGGGATCATAAAGAAGGATGCAACAAAGAATTAACACACATGGTGTCTGACTTCCCGGAGCGAGGTTAAGCCCCGGACCGGGATATATAAAATTACATCCATAAACTAATACATATAGGAACTCCGGGGTAGTGATCTGTCATATATAATCATAGTAAATGTTATAAAATAAGGGGGGCGGAACCGTAGATAAGAACCACCAACAGAACCCGGAGGTTTTCGTATAACATAAATAAAAGTGTGATAGGTGAACATTTATAAAATAGGGTGCACCGGGATTCCTACTCTGTTGACCGGTGGCCAACCAGTCTAGACAGAGACAAAACCACCGGGACACCCGGAGAGAGGACATAGTCCATAAACACTGAACTACCCCCTCTGTAGGAAGGGAAGGCAACGGTCCCCTAGGGGAGGGGGGAGAGAAGCCTAGCCACCAACCTAGCGAGAGGGGGAGCTTGGGGGAGGATCACGTGACACGGAGCAGCAGGGCTACCAACTGACGATCCCCAAACACTACCAAAACAGATCATACGGAGTAATAAGCACAAATATTCATTATAAAAGTAATAGCGTTGAAAAATATATAAATATACACATAAAAAATTAGGGCAAGGCATGCGAAATAATGAATAAATCCCGAAGGACAACAACCTGATGGCCGAAGGCCGGCAAGCCACCTACGATACGTAATCTGATATCGGCCCTAAATATGAGCCACAAGGGCTCTAAACGCTAAATAATGAATATCCACTATAAAACATATAAAAATTATACTAATAATAAAAATAATACACTTAGTAACACCGCGAGTGAAACTAAAAGCTCTCGAAACAGGAGTACCAACCGTAAGCGGAATCGAGCAAGACCGAGATGATCGAAGAGAATAAACTCTTATAACTTAAATATTAAACGATCTAGATTGCTCAAAACACAGCAAAACATAGCTTGGTACTTAACTTAGACGGTGTCTCCTGGGAAACCGATGTAGAAGCCATAATCACAAGGAAAATAAGGCAAAAACACGAGAGCACAAACTAGCGGGTTACCACACAGGCGTGCTAAAAAGGAGTTGGGTTCTGAGCGGATGCAGAGTTGGTGGTGCCGAGTGAGGTTGAACGGCTCTCCTCTATTGGGGGTCTTTGTCGTGGATGAATCTAAATGGTGCGGGACCTCTGGATTATACGCCCAATTCCATACCGACACCAATAGGTGAGCGAGCTAGTCAACCTAGCACTCCTTTACATTTTTTTTCTGGTATATTTAGCAGTAAATTACCTAAGAATAAGTGCTAATAGGAGCTTATTCACTGGCCGGCACAGGTTCAAGCCCAGAAAAGAAAATTTTAAATTTTGCAACAGGAAGGGAAGAATCGTATAATTCTCCTTTTACTAGAAGAGAACTTGATTCCGCACTCGCTACTTGTAACGATACGGCCCCTGAACCCGATGGAATTCTATATGCAATGGTTAAACATGTACATTTTATTATAAAGTTATTTATTTTAAGCATTATTGATAGAATATGGCATGATCATAGTTATCCAAGTATTTGGGAACTAGCCCTTATTTTAGCCTTTTTAAAACCCGGTAAGGACAAGTTTTTAGCAGCAAACTACCGACCTATTGCATTGACTTCTTGTTTATGTAAAATCATGGAGAAGATGGTCAATGCAAGGTTGATGTGGTGCCTTGAAGAGAAGGGTATTTTATCACCGATTCAATGTGGATTCAGAAAAATGCACTCAACAACTGATGTGTTGATACGACTTGAGTCCTCTATTTGTGAAGCCTTTGCTTCCAAACAGCACTATGTGAAAGTTTTTTTTAACTTGAAAAGGCATATGATACCACATGGAGATATGGTATACTTAAAAAATTTCATGAATTAGGATTAAAAGGAGAACTACCACTATTTATTCAGTCATTTCTTTCGCATAGAGTTTTTCAAGTGACAGTGGGGGAAACTATCAGAGAGTAAGTGTCAGGAAGGAGGAGTTTCTCAGGGGAGTGTGCCGAGTGTAACCATGTTTGCACTAGCAATTAATGGGATATCCTCAGTCATTCCCCAAGATGTTCTCTCAACATTATTTGTGGATGATCTCTCAATATCATTTGCTGGAACTAGAATGGCAATGGTTGAGAGAAAAATACAACTCTGTATTGACAAAATTATCCAGTGGGCCGATATGAATGGATTTAAGTTCTCGACAAGTAAAACTACAATTGTCCATTTTTGTCGTATCCGGGGAGTACATCCAGACCAGGATATATACATTAGAGGTCAACGGATACCATGTTTAAGTGAAGCTAAATTTTTAGGTTCGATATTTGATTGTAGGCTTACATGGGTTTCTCACTTAAAAGCATTAAAAGCTAAATGTCTCGAGGCTCTGCATATCTTGAAAGTATTGTCCCATACATCATGGGTGGCAGACCGCAATACTATCTTAAAATTATAGAAGGCCTTGATTTTTTCCAAAATCAGTTATGGATGTGAAATATACTCCTCAGCCACCCCAAGCCGGTTAAAGATATTAGATTCAGTACATCATGCTGGTATTAGATTATCCACAGGAGCATTCAGAACCTCATCTATCCCAAGTCTCCTTGTTGATGCTGGAGAATTACCTCTAGACCTTTACCAAATGTCTGCTATTATTCGGTATTGGTTTAGATTGCAAAGACTCCCTAACTCTTTAGCCTTTCAGAATGCAAACCTTGTAAGACACACATCATACTTTGAGTTGCACCCAAAATCTCCTCAACCTTATGGCTTTCGGGTGAAACAATTATTAAACAGTCTTGATATAATTAGAAGTAAGGTGTTTCCATTTAAGGTATCATCAACGCCTCAATGGAAATTACCTGACGTATCTTTTTGTAAATATTTTATTCGAGTTAAGAAGAATATGACAAACTTGGAATCCAGGTCTCTTTTTATGGAACATTTTGCAGAACATAGGGGATCGACTTTTATATATACCGATGGCTCCAAATCTGATGCTGGCGTTGGATTTGGAGTACGTAGTAATGATTTTAATCGTAGAGGTGCACTTCCTCCAATAGCTTCAATATTTACTGCCGAACTGTATGGCATACTAACCGCTGTTGAGAAAATAACGTTGGAAAAGGAGGGTAATTTTACAAGTTTAGTGATGCAAGGAGTGTCCTTCAAGCTTTAGAAGTTTTTAATTCTAGTAACCCTCTAGTTTTAAAGATTTTAGAATGGCTTTTTATTATTGAACTGAGAGGTATAATGGTTTGATTTTGTTGGGTGTGTGTGTGGGAATGAGAAGGCAGATTCATTGGTGAAAAATGCTGCATCCAAGTTGCTGCTAAGAAGGTACCCCATTCTGTGTACTGGTATCTTAACTAACATCAAGAAATTGCTTTGCAATAAATGGCAAGAGCGCTGGGATAGTCTAGATGGCAATAAAATGAGAGAAGTAAAAAATGTCATATCTCCTTAGCGGTACAGTAGACCCCCGGGGTACAGCGTCCCCAGCTTACATTTTTTTTCACGTTACAGTGTGGAATACGATGATTTTTCGTCCCCTCGTTACGGCATTTTCCCCACCTTACGGCATCGAATTCCAAAATTCAAACTTTGCGGTTTGTACGCGTACAACTGTACGAGTCACTCGCCTACCACCACGCTCATACGTCACTGCATACGTCACTAAGAAGCTGGTCTGCTATTGGTCGGCGTCACGGCGTCACTAAGATGCCAATACGCTATTGGCCGAAATCCCTCTCACAATGCCTGAGAGAGATGCTGCCTCTCTCTCTCTTTGTTAATCGCGCGCTCAGTTCAGAATCTCGTGTGCGTTTCGTAAAAGACTTGATCTCGTATGAGTGCTTGCAATATCGTATTTTTTGTGCATTTTAGTGCTTAATTCCAATTCGTTAGCCATGGGTCCCAAGATTGCTAGGGATGTTAAAGGGAAAAGTAAGAAGATGATTACTATGGAAACGAAGCTGGAGATAATAAAGAAATTCGAAAAAGGCATGCACATCGTTACCCTCGCTAGTACATATGGCCGTAACCAGTCAAAGATTGGTACAATCATCAAAAACAAGGAAGCCATTAAAGCAAGTAAGTCTTCTAAAGGCATGCTTGTCCTTGCGAGTGGAAGGACCTCAATCAACGACGAGATGGAGAGACACCTTCTACTATGGATTAAAGAGAAGGAAATCGCTGGTGATACACTCAGGCAATCGATAATTTCGCACAAGGCGAACGCCATCTTCGCCGATCTTGTGGAAGCCCAGAGAGACGGTGGAGACGAAGGAATGTCGCAGCAAGCCCCCCAAGAGTTCAAGGCTTCTCATGGGTTGTTTGATCGTTTTAGGAAGAGGACTGGTATTTACTCAGTCGTCAGGCATGGAGAGGCAGCCAGTTCTGACAAGAAAGCAGCAGAAGAATTCCTCAAGAAGTTTGAGAAATTAATTTCCAGAGAAGGCTACATTCCTCAGCAAGTGTTTAACTGTGATGAAACTGGCCTTTTCTGGAAGAAAATGCCCCGTCGTACATATATCACAGCAGAAGAAAAGAAACTTCCTGGCCATAAACCGATGAAGGACAGACTTACCCTCGCATTTTGTGCAAATGCCATTGGGGACTTGAAAATTAAGCCCCTACTGGTATACCACTCAGAGAATCCTCGTGCCTTCAAGGCACAAAATATCAGGAAGGATAGGCTCTCGGTATTTTGGAGGTCTAATGCCAAGACCTGGATCACGACGACCATATTTATTGAGTGGGTAAACGTCTGATTCGGTCCTGCTGTCAAGAACTTTTTAGAAGAGAACAATCTTCCTCTCAAATGTCTCCTGGTACTGGACAATGCCCCTGCTCACCCTCCTGGCCTCAAGGCCAACATTCATCCTGACTTCTCCTTTATCAAGGTTCTCTATCTGCCACTGAACACCAGCCCTCTCCTCCAGCCTATGGACCAGCAAGTAATTGCCAACTTTAAGAAGTTTTACACGAAGCATCTGTACAAAAGATTCTTCGAAGTGACCGAAAGCACTCAACTTACCCTCCGATAATTTTGGAAGGGGCATTTTGACATCGTTCAATGCCTGAAGATGATCGACAAAGCTTGGAATGAGGTTTCACGGTGCACCTTGAACTCCTCATGGAAGAAACTGTGGCCAGCTGTTGTGGCAGAACGCGACTTTGAAGGCTTCGAACCCTCAACCGAAGACAAGGCCGTTGATGATCCTGCCCCTGAGGGTGATGTTGAGGAAATAATTTCAATCGGGAGGTCCATGGGGCTTATTGTCGGTGAGGCTGACATCGATAACCTTATCGAGGAGCACAGGGAGGAGCTTACGACTGAAGACTTAAAGGAGTTGGAGGCAATGCAGTTGACCATCATTCAAGAAGAGCACAACTCTAGTGGTGGCGAGGACGGGGGGGGGAGACTGAAGAAACGCCATCAGCAGAAATAAGGGAAGCTACCGGTTGTTATGAAAACCTTACGAGATTCATTGAAAAAAAAAAACACCCAGAAAAACTTCACACCGGTCGTCTTCTGGAGAGAGTTAATGACAAGTGTATGAGTCATTTTAGAAATATTTTGAGGAGTCGTCAGAAACAGGGTTCTTTGGATACATATTTCTCCAAAAGAGAACTGTTAGAAAGCAAAGATGATATAAGTGATTCTATTAAAAAAGCTAAAAAAGAGTAAGTTCTAAAAAAAATCATAAAAAAAAAATTTCAAAAGACAAAAATAATAACAAAAAAACATTTTTAATTTTAAGTGTTTAATAAGAATAAATTTGTTATTAAAATTACATAACATAATTAGCATTGATACGTTTTTATATCTGCCATCTCCTCCCCCCTCTGCCTCCACCCACTACCAGCTCAAGTCACGTCACTCCAAAGGTAAATAAAATTTCATTTTTCCTTTACAGTACAGTATATAATTTTTATTTATAATGTTATTTAATTATATACTGTACAGTACATGTATATTATATATAAGTATTGTAGTACAGTGCTTACTATACTATTTTGTTACTAATTTTTAATATGTATATAAAATTTTGATGTTTTTACCTTGGGTTTTGCATGCATTAGCTATTCTATTGCTCGCCATACGACATTTTCACCATACGATACCAACTTTGGAACGGATTAATGTCGTATGGTGGAGGTCTACTGTATAACATGATGCCCCGAAAATGGGAGACGTCTCTTTGTTGTCTCCGTATCGGTCACACTCGGTTGACACACGAATTTCTGCTGAAGGGCCAACACCAACCGTACTGTGACTACTGTTTAGTTTAACAGTGAAGCATTTGTTAACGGAATGCCCCAATTATAATAACTTAAGGAATAGATATTTGTTTGAGGCTCGAGGTGAGGGTGGCAGGTTCATCCTTGACAAGATTCTTGGACATGATATGTCCTACTATGCAAGTGGCATTTTTAGATTTCTTTCAGAAGCAGGTCTTTTGAAAACTATTTAACTTTTATAATGACATTTAACTTTTATGGTTTTGATTGAATATTCTTTATATATATATATATATATATATATATATATATATATATATATATATATATATATACATATATATATATATTCATTTATAAACTAAATGATATCGGCACCAATGACCTTAGATGTCAGGATGCCTGGAACCTTAAATCAATCAATCAGCATTTTTCTTGAATCTTGAATCCCCTGACCCAGGTACGAGGGGATCTCTGGAAGAACATCCGGTCGTCTTCAGAGATATCTTTTGATATCCACCACGAGTGGTGCATGTGTTTACATACACTGCAACCTTGAGGGTCCTAGTAAGAGACTGGACCCTTCATCTTCTGACACTTGGCATGGGTCCTGCAAGTATCATGACCGTAAGGGTGCCTCACGGTCCTGGCACAAATCTGCACTCTGCAGTGCATCTCCTTCGAAGACCCCACCTGTAAGGAGAAAAAAAAAGAGATATCAGTACAAGTGTGTCTAGCAATCACCAAAGGCTGAAAAGAATGGATTAGTAACATTCTATGATGACAATTAAGGGAATAGTAATTCTCAAATTGTGTGTACTGTAATTGCAATTGGTGAGAAAGCAAGAGATAAAGAACAAAATATCCAAACCCTTATTAATGGCATTCGATTGGAAAAAATATCCTTTAAAAAGTAATTGCTATGCTTAACATAAATGTATTATGTTTAGGGGGAGGGGCGTATGCTCATAAAAGAACCATAGCTCCTATATCTCCGCAGAGGAAAGCTAATCAGAAGGAAACAAAGCTGGCATTCGACGTATCGATAACTGAGCAAATGTCCATAGCATCAAAAGACTAAAATTCGAATCAGTAATTTTACAAGAAAGAACCCAATAAGAGATCCAACCTGTAAAGTTACTGACCAAAAATCCAATCCATACCCTCAAAGGGAATTGGATAAATTGATAGAAACACATAACCAAAAGTATTGGTTATTTCTAAGCCAAGACACAGAAGACCTTTCGTAAAAGAGACCTCCATGGCCGGCATACATAAAGAAGCCTCAAAAGTAGTAGAAATAAGGCCTTTATGTTAATCTGTAATTGTATTCATCGACAGATAGTAGAGAACCCACCTTATAGTAGTATAAAAAGCAGTCTCAAAAAGGAAGGAAGGACATGTGCCTTAAACGTACAAATGTTGCCGGGAGTAACGGCACACACTGTTAACGGCATTGTCGTCAACCCAAAACTCGCCCTAAGGCAGAGGCATAATAAACATTCCCATTTACTGAGACTAGACCCGCCGCCAGTAACGACAATGTCGGTAACGTATGGCGGCATAGCCAAACAGCAATAATTTCCGCAGAAACCTAGTGCCGTATATGAAGGCAGTCACGTTAAAGGCTACACCGCCATAAATAGCGACGCATCCCTATTACATGTATAAGGTAAGTACCGGCACCGCCGTCAGTCTAACAACTCGCTCTGTATAGAGAGGTATGCTGATGGCTCTGGAGGGCCAGAACCCAGAGGGGACTAGCCTTCTCAAAGAACAATTGCAAAAACACAGCATCATAAACATAATTCTGAGGTCAATGTCTGTATCGGGAAGACGAACCACAGGGAGAGGTAACAACATGGGGTAGTATGCCCAATAACTAAAATAAATAAACAAAATAAAAATGCTTTTCAATCTAAAAATCCCAGAGGCTAAGAACGGCAGAACACTAGAGTCAGCAAAGGGGAACTCGAAAGAACTGCAAGAACCCAGCATGAGAAATCTCGAACGAATGTAGCATGGCGGACCAAATGATACGCCGTCGAAGGATAGGCTAGGTCTGAATGCAACAAGTCAAAAGAGAAATCCCAAGGGCTAAAAGAGATGGCAGTACATAAAGTCAGTGAACCGACTTATGATAAAATAAATGAGCTCACCCTTCGTAAAGGGGACCTCCAAAAAACTGCCCATACCTAGCCCTGAAAATCTCGATTGATTGCAGCACGATGGCCGAGAGCCTATACGGTCAAATAACTCAGAAAACTAGTATAGCTGAGGTAAACATTCCCGAAGGGAAAAACCACTTTCCGGAACGATAGAACAAATCGACATCGGCGAATCCGTCTTCAACTGAAAAGTTACCGTCTCTAGGCTAGGCTAACCAAACTGACACGCACCAACAAAAACATAAAGTACAAAAATGCAATGTAAATGCAAACTTAAAATAGAGCCCAAAGCATTGCAATGCTAAAAAACTATTAGCTAACGTGAAACTTACACAATAAAATAAGTGAACAGGAAAATAATGGCGATCAGGTATGAAACCAGATGCCCAAGCTATCTGGACTTGAAGCGCTCCGGCTTCCTCAACGTAAAAGCTAAATAGTTTTTCTCGTAGGGATCCAAAACATTTACAGCTAAACCAAACTGCAAAGAAAGGTAGGTACTTAACTTAGACAAAGAAGAGGAAGCCATCATACGAAGAAAAACTTAAAAATAAGCTGAAAAAGAGCGCGCAGCAAAACAATACAACAGTAGCGTGAAGCTGCGAACAATGGAATAAGGCGTCAGAGACGTATGGGAGCACCGAAAGGTGAGAGGATATGTAACGGCTCCTCACTTATCCTTCCCCTTAGTGGATTACTGTAGACTGGGTAAAGTCTATTAGGGGTGCAGATATCTATGGTTATCTTAGGATACGTCCCTGATTATACACGATATCTACAGATAGTCGTTCCAGGGGTTGGAACCCCTTGATACCTGACGGTAATTCTCTTGTAATATCACTCGCAGAAATATTATACAGTAGGAAGCAGCCGAAGGAAAATTCCATCAGGACGACATGGCTCGAACCCAAAAAGGTATTTAAACCCTAAGTTTACCTTTACACTTGGCTTAAGGATGTCATGAGTTGCCAGCGATCTCTCATTGTTGCCAGTGATTTAGTTAGCATGTTTCAGCTTTGTTCTCTTATTCATGTTTCCCTCTCTTCTTGGTTTTTTTCCTTGTTCATTGCATATTTTTTCTTCTTTCTATGACCTTAGATAACATTAGCCTTGCTATAAAGTTCCCGAGGACGTTGTGAAAACACAATGTACATATGAACTGCAAGTAAACAAACATGCATTATAACTTCTATCGTCTTTGGAAACTCTGGCTGCTGTTTTCGTAGCTCGTAGTTTTCGTTCACCTACCCTCTACCAATGCCTTCCATTTCTGCCAAACGTACGAGATTTTGAAACATCGAGTGAAAAAAATCACTATATATATGCGAAAATAAACACATAAAGACAATTCTGTCAAACTCAGTCATGCAGATGACGCAGTGAGGATGACGTCATCATTTAAAGACTGCTATATCTTCATTATTTGTAAAAAATAATTGGCTGAAACTTCTGGAGAGCATGAACGATATGTTTATGCATACATGAAAGCAATAAAATTATTTATTATTTTCGATTTCTGAAAGTTGTTATGTCAAACCACCATGGCGGACGGTCCCCTTAAATCTGATTTGAGTTGTCCTGATATCAGTTGTCCTAAGTATCAATTGTCGGGGTATGAATTGTCCGATATCATTTATCTAGGTATGAGTAGTCCTAGTATGAGTTGTCCTAAAACCTATGGGTCAAGTCATCTAATAGATATGTTTTGTATAATGTGTGTATGTTGTTCCTATAAAGAAGCCACAACTTATTTAAATTTTGTTGTTAGGAGTCCATTATCAACCATTGAATCTGGTGCCTTCACACAGTACGTTTGGTCCGGCACCAAATACAAACCCTTCAGCTCTTCACTATGGAGATACATTTTGGCGACAGCTGAAACTAGTCATAAAACTTAAAGCAAGGTGATACTACCCAGGCTGGCCAGTGGGGCTGTGGTGGAAGGCATAGCCGCCACCCTGGTCACATGTTCAGCTGCCAACATAATCCACTTTGCATTTCGGCTCAGAAGAGAGCGGATGTTGTGTGCTCTCCTCCGCTCATTCAGTTTCACATATCTATTTCCCAATTAACTGGCCTAAAATTTTGAACTTTTCCTTTGACTAATATGTCTGTATGCGCATTCGAATAAGAATGCTAGTTTGTCCAGGTAAGGAAGGGCGTTGTTGCGGCACCTTTTGTCTTCTTTAGAATCAGGTCCCCATTCACTTTGTCCTGCATGCATAGAACACACCTGTTTGCAGGAGTCTCCATGCGTTGTGTGCTGGGTTTGGCCTCCCTCCCATTGGCACAGATTTGGAAAGCACTGTATACTGAGTCTCCATGCGTTGTGTGCTGGGTTTGGCCTCCCTCCCATTGGCACAGATTTGGAAAGCACTGTATACGGATACAGTGCTTTCCAAATCTGTGCCAATGGGAGGGAGGCCAAACCCAACACACAACGCATAGAGACTCCTGCGAACAGGTGTGTTCTATGCACGCAGGACAAAGTGAATGGGGACCTGATTCTAAAGAAGACAAAAGGTGCCACAACGACGCCCTTCCTTACCTGGACAAACTAGCATTCTTATGTTGGACAGACTTCCTCACTCATTAGCCTGTCATACCAAAAATCTAATAAGGCATTGTAGATATTATGAGTTGTACCCAAAATCTCCTCAACCTTCTATGATTTTGAGTAAAACTATAAATGAACAATTTGGATATAGCTAGAAATAGAGTTCTTCCAGAGGTAGTAGGTTGGCCAGGGCACCAGCCACCGTTGAGATACTACAGCTAGAGAGTTATTGGATCCTTTAAGTGGCCAGACAGTACTACATTGGATCCCTCTCTCTGGTTACGGATCATTTTTTCTTAGCCTACACATACACCAAATAGTCTGGCTTATTCTTTTCACATTCTCCTCTGTCCTCATACACCTGACAACACTGAAATTACCAAACAGTTCTTCACGCAAAGGCTTAACCACTGCAATGTAATTGTTCAGTGGCTACTTTCCTCTTGGTAAGGGTAAAAGAGACTCTTTAGCTATGGTAAACAGCTCTTCTAGGAGAAGGACACTCCAACATCAAACCATTGTACAGCACTCTAGTCTTGGGTAGTGCCATAACCTCTATACCATGCTCTTCCACGGTCTTTGGTTAGAGTTCTCTTGCTTGAGGATACACTCATGCATGCTATCTATATCTTGCATTATTTTTGTTTTCCTCTTGTTTTATGAAGTTTTTATAGTTTATATATGGTAGATCTAATTTTATGTTGTTAATTATCTTAAGCTATTTTGAATGCTATTACTTCTCTTCTAGTTTATTTCCTTGTTTCCTTTCCTCACTGGACTATTTTTCCCAGTTTTAGCCCTTGCGTTTATAGCATCATGCATTTCCAATTAGGGTTGTAGCTTGGCTAGTAATAATAATAATAATAATAATAATAATAATAATAACCAGCCACTCCATGGAAATTACCAGAGATATCTTTCTGCAGATATTTTATTGCCATCAAAAAAAGTATGACTGACCTCAAAACCCAGTCTGCTTTTGTGAAATATTTCAAAGAACATAGTGAGTAGACTTTTGTCTTTACTGATGACTCCAAATTCATTGCTGGCATTAGGTGCAGGGTATATAGCATTTCCTTTTATTGTGGAGGTGCACTTCCCCTAGGAGCTAATATATATGTTGTCAAGATATGTGGCATACCAACTGCTATTGAAAAAATACTGTTAAAAGAGGGTAATTTTACAATTTTAGCGATTGCAAGAAGTGTCCTAATGTTTAGAAGTTTTTTATTCCAGTAACCTATTAGTTTTAAAGATTTAAGTGTTGCTCTTTATTATTAAATGCAGAGGTATAACAGTTCAGTGTTGCTTGGGTGTGCATGGAAATGAGGAGGCAGATAGAGTGGCAAAAGAAGCGGCAGCTGAATTGCTTCCAAGAAATCTCCTCCTTTGTAATGACTTTTTTAGAAAGTGTTAGGAGGTTGTTTTATAATATTTAGCAGCAGAATTAGGATACCCTAGAAGGAAAAAGATGAGGGAAATAATGAGTTTTGTATCTCCTTGGAGGTATAACATGATGCCCTGAAAATTTTTGACGACTGGCAGCAGCAGTCGTAATGCGACGACTGTTTAGTACCACAGACAGTGATGCATTTATTGACTGAATGCCCACTCTCGAGTCTTTAAGAAATAGATATCTGTTTGAGGCTCGAAGTGGTGATGGAAGGTTCATCCTTGCCAAGATTCTTGGGGAAGATGTGTTGCACAATACTAGCACCATTTATAGATTTATTTAAGAAGCAGATCTTTTGAAAGCTATTCAAGTTTTATAGTGACCTGTATGCTTTTATGGTTTTAAATTGAATTTTCCTTTATTGTTTATTTACAACAAATGATATTGTCCTCAATGGCCTCCTATGTCAGGAGCCCAGAAAACCCAAAATCAGTCAATCTCTCTGCTGTTCAAGAAGAGAACTTATTGAAGAGGTGTCCTCCCAATATTTCTAAAGATAAAAGTCTGAAAAGAGTCAATAAAACAATCTTTATAGTATTTACTGCACCTTATCTACCAGACTACAGTATACAGTGGAACCTCTACATATGATTGCCTGTACATATGATTGTTCCAACACCGGAAGTAAAATTCAATCAAATTTTTGGCCCGACACCCAAAGTCATGCTCCAACATCCGACGTAGATCATATGCGTAGAATTTTCTCGTAGCGTCAGTCGTAGTTTCTTGTTTATGCCGATAGAGGGCAGCACGTCGGAGGAACGCCACTGAGTGTCGCATCGGTCAGTTCTCTGTTCTCGTGCACATCTTGTGGTTGTCCTCTGTTCATTCCATTATTAACAGTGCTTATTATCTTCCTTTTCTCACGTTTCGTTTTTGATTTTACGTATAATCATGGGTCCTAAGAAGCTTAGTTTCGGTACAAGTAGTAGTAGTGTTGAGAAACGGAAGAAGGTGATACTTTAATTACAATTGAAGCAAGAAATTATAGAAAAATATGAGCGCAGTGTGCATGAGTGATCTGGCTAAACAATATGGCTGGGATATGTCTATGATCTCGACAATCATCAAGCAGGAGGCAGCCATTAAAGCAGTCAAACCATCGAAGGGGATCACCATTATTTCAAAACGTCGTAGCCCTACCCTGGAAGAAATGGAATGCCTTTTGTTAATATGGATAAAGGACAGAGAGGTTGTTGGTGATACAATCACTGAAACGATCATTTGTGAGAAGGCCAGCGCTATCTATTGTAACTTGAAGGCGGCGGGCGCTGGGGGTGACGCGGGGGAGAGTTCAATCGATCCTACAACGGAGGAATTCAAGGCGTCTCGCGGTTGGTACGAGAAATTTAAGAGACGGACCGGGATTCATACAGTTGTTTAGCACGGAGAAGCTTCAAGTTCGGACACTAAGGCTGCTACGATTTTGTTAAGAAGTTTGAAAAGATCGTGGAGGATGAAGGCTACATAGAGCAGCAAGTTTTCAATTGTGATGAAACCGGTCTGTTTTGGAAAAAGATGCCTAGTCGAACATACATCACCCCCGAAGAGAAGAAAATGCTTGGACAAGCTTATGAAGGATCGGTTGACTCTTGCCCTATGTGTCAATGCCAGTGGGGACTGCAAAATAAAGCCGTTATTGGTTTATCATTCCGAAAACCCTAGGGCATTTAAGACTCATAGAGTCAATAAGGACATGCTGCGTGTTTTCTGGCGTGCTAATTCTAAGCTTTGGTTACTTGGCATTTCTTAGTTGAATGGGTAAACTGTCATAAGGGCGTGGGGTAATAATCAAAATACAGGATACATGGTCAGAGGTGGTGAATTAGACGATTGTTAAATCGTAAGAGAATTTGTTTAAGTTAATTTTCACAATTAAAATGAGCAAAAATCTTTTTCAAAGCGAGTGAATTAGAACTTTGAATCTTGAGGGTGCACAACAGAAGATTAATAAGTTTCTCGCTGGCTCTTAAATGATTTCAATAGTCAATTACAATGGAATTTACTTTTAACTGGTACATTACCCAGGGAGACATTGAAATTAAAAAGAACTATTGGACGTCATGTTACGTTACTGGCGTATGGACGTCCGCCATGGCTGTGGTAGGCTTACCATGGCCGGTGGGCCTAGTGAAGGTTGCCCAATCACGAGTAGGTCTCGAACTTAACTGCCTTTTCTTGCACAAACTGTGTGTTCTTATTTCCCCTACATTGCTGGGGGAGTCTGGCTTGTCTCGCCTATAGGTAGCAGGTGACGTAAGCACACCATACTGGTTCTCACTCTGCGTTACCTCTCCCCGGTGTACCTGTTGACATGGAAACTGATTCAGTACACGTGTGCTTGGGTCATCAGAAAATCAAGCAAAAACGAAAGCCGCTCGAACTGCTTCTTAAAAACCCATGGATCAGGGAGACAAGGTGATAGCTCGGCAATATCCGCCCTACTTTCTGCGTATTTACTTTACTGCTTAGCCTTTGTTTAAAATAATATTTTTGGGCTCAAACCGTGTCGTCCTGATGGAAGGTTCCTTAAGGTAACTTTCTAAGGGATATTTGGCTACAGTGATATTCCCAGAGAATTAAGCGTTAGGTCTCCAGAATTCTAACTCCTGGCGCAAATATCCTTAAGATTTATCTTAAGGATATTGTATAATCAGGGGACGTATGCTTGATACAACGCACAGCGATCTTCACCCCGAATAGCGTTTTCGCGTCGAGGGGGAAAGTGGCAAATTTAGAAGGGGAGCCGTTATCAAGGTACCTTTTCCTCTCGTACTACTGAAGGTATCTAGATGGCGCTGTAGTCAACCCAGTGCGCTATTTCTTTAGTTGTAGCGGTCTTGCACGGGGATTTTCCCTGTTGCTCTCTCGTTACGCTATGGTTTTTCTGGATTTATAATGCAATCTCCAGCCTCTTCTGCCTCTCGAAAGTTGAGTATTTGATCTTTACAGTGTATTAATTTTAGCTCCTGTCTCACAGTGAAATTAAATTAATTTTAAGAGTTGGAGCTTCGCCTTCACCGGAGGCGCCATAGGCGCTGTCGTTCATAACGCATGTGTTATTCAATTAGCCTGAACGACTTTCCCGGTTTTAATAGCATAAATATTTACGAAGCTATTCAGTTTTATTTGTTAGGAAGTTATTTATATTTTGCCGATTGTATTCTTTAAAGTTCGGCGATTTAGGTAACCGAACCTTGCCTGCGCTAAGCTTCGTAGCCTAGCGCTTTAGTTTACTGTCATGCATGATATAGAACGACATTCCTAGTTGTAATAGCAATTAAATATGAAGCTATTTAGGCATTTTATACTGTAATGTATTGATTGCATATGTATATTTCCCCTTAATCACGATCGTATACGAGAGAGTTTCGGCGATTAAGGTAACCGAATCTCGCCTGGTACTAGGCTACTAGCCTAAGTGCTTTAGTATACTTTCATACATGTTCCCGGTTTACCCTCATGTATCGTTGTATAAATTCAGGTGGAGCTAGATATCTCCTAGAATTATTATATAAATCGATACTCGTCTCCAGTGGAGATTTAAGGGTATTCCCTTCTCTCTCTGAGTGTACCCTTTGGCTACAACCCTATCTTGGTCTTGCCACTGAGTAGACACTCCGGCTTGACTGGGCTAGTGTTTTCTGTCCTTCTCCCGGGCTGGCAAATAGTTGACTTTGGGTTTTGGTCAGAACCTCAGAATTTTCAGTTTTTTGCCGGCAGCTGGCTGACAGGGTGAGTAGTCACTCCCCTGCCGGCATAGGAGGCTAGACCTCCCTAGGCCGTACTTGAAGTGGTTGTATAATGCAGCTACCTTCTCCCCTGCAGTCTAGAAGACTAGTCCTGTGCTCGCAGACCCTAGGCTGAAGAATAGACATTCTTCTGCCGCCTAGAATGGCGTCGATATTGAAACAGAGTTTCTTCATAGTGTGGGAGGACCGGCAACCCTGCCGCCTCCTTCCACACTTCATACAGGACCCTTTTCCTTATCCCCTCTGTCGTTTAGTGATGGCCTAGCCATCGCAACCCTTTGGCCGTCGTCCTACAATCTAGTCGCTTGCCGGCGGGTTGTGGGGCCGGCTGGGGCTCCTTCATATTAGCTCTTTAGTCGCTCAGCCTTCCCTTATGGACGCAAGGCTCCGGGAAAAACTGTGCCGGCTGGGCCGGCTGCCGGTGGGAGACCCCTATTCTGTAGAGTGTTCTTCAGTCCTCTCTTGTTCTGCCATCCACATACCAGCGGCCGGCAGTGACTGGCAACGGTTTGCGTTTGGATGAAAGCCTGAATGATACATTCTCCACTTCCATTTGAACCCTCCTTCTGGAGGAAGGCAGTAAGACTTAAGTACTTACACCCTTATTAACTGTTACATACATTTAATAAGGTACCCTTCACTCCATGCTTTCTCTCTATCTATTAGCTAGTCCCACCAAGTGCTAACCCAGCCGGCAGATGCCGGCCAGGATGGTACCACTGGCCACTACCCCCAGCCAGCTAAACTCCGGCTGGGCTGGTACTGCCGGGAGCTAACCTGCCGGCCAGGCTGGTGACGCCGGCTACTACCCCAGCCGGAAGATGCCGGTTGGGTCGGTGCTGCCGGGCACTATCCCACGGCTGGATCGTGCCACTAGGTGCTAGCTTGGCCGGCAACATGCCGGCTAAAACTACAGTATATGATTATACAGTAGCTAGTATATTTGCAGTATTGATCATACTGCAGACAGAAAACTATAGTATATATTATACAGTAGTTATTTTCCAACATATTCTGTGTATCCTTACACAGTCTTTTGTTGAGACCAATTATATATTGAAAGAAAGATTTCTTTCAATAAACTGATAGATGATCAGTTACCATTGACCCACATTATTAAAACCTTGGGAAAGGTCAGTGTTAAGTTACACTTATCTACCCCTAGAGGTTTAGAACCCTTCCCTTGTGTTTCCTGAATAGGAAAACTCTAGATTTTAATTTTGGGGGAGGTCACAGCAATTGACTGGACATGAAATACAAGTATGTGTCTTTCCTAGTTCTTTTCTAGCTTGTCTCTCCTAAGCTATAATGCAATAATATTAATAATAATATTTATATAGTTTACCGAGTGAGATAAACTACCGCATACTCATTTAATTTTCCTCTCTTTACAGTAGGACCATCCCAAGTGCCAAGTCATCTTTTGCAACGTGAGGAGCAAGTACTTCTGTGGCTATGTGGAGTGCAGACCTCATGCCCTCTGCACAGCTACTAAGGGATCTCTTCGGTACTGGGACCCCCAGGACTGCAAGGCCTTGTTGACTGAGGCGGTTTATGACCCCAAGACAGCGGAGTCAAGGGATGCAGCTCGAGAGAAGCTCAGATGGGTTCGTGGTTTCCAGAAAAACACCACAGGGCCCTACCTTCCCAGCGAAAGGATGCGCGCTTTGCTGTTCGCAAAAGCGGGTGTGGAAGCTATCATACCCCAGTCACAACCTGAGATCCCTTGCGTCCAGATTACCGTACACATGGACGTCTCCGACGCTATGCAGGACATCCGCCTAGATGAGAGGATGTCGGAGGTGTCTGAGGACACTGAAAAGAACCTCCTAGTGGGAGGTACCGAGGAGGAGTCTAGCTTGGCTCCTGAAGAAGAAGAGGATGACGTCGAATCAGAGTCCCTTCCATCAGTTCCGGGTCGAGCCGTTAGCCTCTACATCTTCTGCCCCTCCATTAGATGATATGAGACAGGCAATGGCCATTCTCATGACATTGATGGAGAGCCTTCGCAAGCAAGGCAAAGAAAGAGAGGCGAAATTGATTGGAAAGGCAGATGGCCCAGCTTTCCGCTTCTCATGGTTCTCGCAAGAGACTTAAGGTTCAAGATCTGCCAACTTGCTCTGATGTGAATCCCTGGAGGTATGCGGAATACATGCCAATGACCAGTGGCAAGATATTCATATCAGAGAAGTTGGGGTCCATCCCTATTAAGGAAGTTGAATTCTGGCCAAACTTCCGGTCTTACCCAGACTGCTTCGTCTGTCTGAAGACGGAACCAACATTGAGGGAGGAGACAGAACCTAAAGAGGTCATAGTACTTGACCACAGTAAAGCTCAGGCTCTTCTATCCAGCAGCCTGAAGGATAAGGGCTTCACTAACTCCAAAGTGTCAGCCCTTAGCAAGAAACATCCCACCTCTCGTGCTCCAGCCTCATTAGTCTCTCCCTTTACGGATAAAGGTTTTAAGGCGGTAATGAAGGCAATAGAGGCAGGCAAACCTTGCGAAAAGAACTCCACCTTACCTTCTCAATTGGGAAGTTGGAGGCAGATATCGCTGGACATCAGTTCAGCGAAAATCTCCCCAAGTTGTCTGACTTTCTCTTGCGTAGAGAGCAAGAGACAAAAGAAAGACTGGCTGCATCTGTCTCTACAGATTTGTCTAGAGACAATGGCCAACAACAGTAGAACCCCGGATATGAAAATAGTTATGGCCAAAACACATTTGGCTACTGTGGTCAAGGACCTGTATGGCTTTGTCAAAGCCAGACGTGCATGTAGGGAGTTCGTGTATGCCTCGGCAGCAGTAAAACACGAACCCAGGAAGCTGATAGCTTCTAATATCTGGGGTAAGGATCTCTTAACGAGCGAAGTGGTCAAAGAAGTCGTAGACAAGGCCGCCATGGAGAGTAGAAATCTTCTCCAGAAGTTGGGCATGTCGGCGAAGACTAAATGACCCAGGTTGCCCTCTCGCCCTATCAGACAACAGCAACAACAACAACAACTTCCCACAGCTCCGATGACCGCGATGCCCCAGATGGAGGCTCAGCCCCAACCAACATATCAGATGGTGCCTCAGCAGCTGGTTACCCAGTCACCAGCATTCAACCCTGCATTTGAGAGGCAGACCACTACCTTTCGTCCCAAACGTAGAGGGTCTAAACGGGGCTCCTCTAGATACCACCCAAGAGGTATGGGTGGTAGGGGAGGATGCGGTAAAGGAGGTAAATCCTCCGAAGACCAAAAGCAATGAGTTGCTTCAGGTGGGAGGGAGACTACAGCAATTTTAGGATCGTTGGACCTTCGATCTTTGGGCCCACAGCCTAATCAAGAACGGACTTGGATGGAGCTGGAACAAGGTTCCACCACCATTCCCTCAATTCTTCCAACACTCTACCCCCGTACTGGAAGAATACACCCTAGAACTATTGAGCAAATGAGTGATAAGGAGAGCAAAGTCCATCAAATTCCAAGGAAGGCTGTTTTGTGTTCCCAAGAAGGACTAGGACAAACTCAGAGTCATCTTGGACTTGTCGCCACTCAACAAGTTCATAGAAAACTACAAGTTTAGGATGTTAACCCTCCAACACATAAGGACCCTGCTGCCAAAAGGGGCATACACGGTCTCGATAGACCTGGCAGATGCCTACTGGCATATTCCAGTCAATCGCCATCTCTCCTCCTACCTAGGATTCAAGCTACAGAAGAAAAAGTACGTCTTCAGAGCCATGCCCTTCGGACTAAACATAGCCCCAAGGATCTTTACAAAGCTTGCAGATGCAGTTGTTCAACAACTACACCTAGAAGATGTCCAGGTAGTAGCGTACCTGGACGATTGGCTGGTGTGGGAAGCATCCAAGATGGAATGTATGCAAGCATCCAACAAAGTGATCCAGTTCCTGGAACATCTGGGATTCAAGATCAACATCAAGAAGTCTCGACTATCTCAAGCTCAAGAATTTCAATGGCTCGGAGTCCATTGGAATTTAAAGTCACATCGTCTCTCTATTCCCCCAGGGAAGAGGAGGGAAATAGCAGGATCTGTCAAGAGACTACTGAAATCCGGCAGGATCTCAAGACGCCAACAGGAAAGAGTACTGGGCTCTCTCCAGTTCGCATCAGTGACAGACCCAGTGCTAAGAGCACAGCTAAAAGATGCGTCAGGAGTCTGGAGAAAATACGCATCAAATGCTCGAAGAAATCTAAGAAGACCTATACCGACCCTACTACGATCACTTCTCAAGCCATGGTCGAAGGCCAAGAACCTGAAGAGGACCGTGCCCTTGCAACCACCTCCACCGTCAGTCATCATTCATACGGATGCCTCGAAGGAAGGATGGGGAGGTCACTCCCATCAGCGGAAAGTTCAAGGGACTTGGTCTCCTCTATTCATGACCTTCCACATCAACTCTCTGGAAGCCATGGCAGTCTTTTTGATGCTGAAGAAACTTTCCCCTCGCAAATCAGCCCATATAACACTGATCCTGGACAGCGAGGTGATAATGAGATGTTTGAATCGTCAAGGCTCGAGATCGCCCCAAATCAACCACGTGATGTTGTCCATCTTCCGCCTAGCGGAAAAGAAGAGATGGCATTTATCAGCAGTTCACCTTCAAGGGTTCCGCAATGTGACAGCCGACGCTCTATCCAGACTCACGACGATAGAGTCAGAATGGTCCCTAGACGAAGACTCATTCTCCTTCATCTTACGTCAAGTCCCGGAACTGCAGATCGACCTCTTTGCGACGAGCGACAACAAAAAGCTACCTCGTTATGTGGCCCCATAAGAGGACCCTCTGGCAGGCAGAAGCAACGGACGCCATGTCCCTCGATTAGAACAAATGGAACCGGATGTACATGTTCCCTCTTACCAGTCTCCTAATGAAGGTCCTCAACAAGCTGAGATCCTTTTGGGGAACAGCAGCTCTAGTGGCTCCCAAGTGGCCAAAGAGCAACTGGTTCCTTCTAGTATTGGAACTGAAGCTGAGGCTGGTCCCTCTGCCGGACCCAGCACTGTCTCAACAGGTCCAGAAGTCGACTGTCTTCGCTTCATGACAGAGAACCCAAAGCCTTCATCTCATGATTTTCTCTCTTTAGCAGTGAAGAAAAGATTTGGGATCTCGAAAGGCAGTATAGACTTCTTGGAAGAATATAAGTCTAAGTCAACCAGAAGACAATATGAATCGTCTTGGAAAAAGTGGGTGTCTTTCGTTAAAGCAAAAGGACCAAAAGAAATCTCAATGGACTTCTGTCTGTCCTTCTTTATCCACCTCCATGAACAAGGTCTGGTAGCCAATACGATAACTACGTGTAAATCAGCCCTGACTAGACCTCTACTATACACCTTTTAAGTAGACTTGTCAAACAAAATCTTTAACAAGATCCCTAAGGCATTTGCTAGACTTAGGCCTGCAGCCCCTCCGAAGCCCATCTCATGGTCCTTAGACAAGGTCCTACACGATGCTTTAACAGTGAACAATGAGGATTGCTCCCTGAAAGACTTGACTTAGAAAGTCATTTTCCTGTTTGCTATAGCCTCATGGGCTAGTTAGTGAAATAGTGGCCCTATCCAGAGATGAGAGCCATATTCAGTTCACAGAAGCAGGAGAACTGAATCTTTTTCCTGATCTAACACTTCTCGCTAAGAACGAGCTACCCACTAAAAGGTGGGGTCCATGGTGAATCTGCCCTCTGAAGGAAGATGTCTCACTGTGTCCAGTTGAGTGTCTAAAGGTCTATCTTCGAAGAACTTCAGACTTCAGGGGAGGACAGCTCTTTAAAGGAGAAACTTCAGGATCAAACCTATCCCTAAAACAACTGAGGGCGAAGATCACCTATTTTATTCGTAGAGCGGATCGCTTCATCACTGAATTTCTTTCAGTATATGGATTTTGAGCATCTTCGCTCATACACTGGATGGAAGTCATCCAGAGTATTCTACAAGTACTATGCGAAGCAAGTGCAGGAGCTCAAGCGATTCGTGGTGGCGATAGGTAAGGTGGTAAAACCTGTCGTCTAGTGCTGTGATGAACAGTGAATTGATTGGGACTGTTAAATGAATGGGTGAAGGTATTGATAACTCTTAGTGTAATACTTTCATGTGAGTGTCTCCAAGGGGACACCAAGGACTGTTCTAATTAGATGAGGTGAAGAAACATATATATAAAACTAGTGCCGTGTGTACTTACACAGTGTGAATAGACATTCAGCATTATGAAAATTCATATTAGACAATTTATCAACTTTTCGAATTTCTGTGGCATTAATCATGCTTTCCCTTTCAGGTGAAAACAAGAATTTTCTATGTTTGTTTGCTTATTATGTTTCTTATTACATATGCTAACATGTATATTATACCTGTTATTTTATGCTGGTCATTTCTTGCCAATAAATGATTAATAGGTATTTGCGTCTTATTTCTCCCTACCATTAAATTTTGATAAAATATATCAGTTTTCTTACCCTTCAATAAACTGCATACAGTATATTTAGCTTTGAACAAAAGTATAGCTATAACCTTGTTCCTATAAACAATACAACATTATGCAATAATGATTTTTTTAACACGTAATACATACAGAGAGACCTGTATGTAGGGTTACTATGTTTGTTCTGATACTATATGCAAACCTTGAGACTCCTTTTCCCAAGTCTAGTTTGACTCTTCCCTGCAGGGGGTAGGAAGCACTAACGTGGTTTATGCTTAGAAGTAATGACGTATAACGGTAACGTCAAGTGTCTCAATGGTCTGGATGACCGAAAGGAAAAAATTGTCGCAAGGTTAAGGCACTTTTAAAAAATCCACAGATACAGTACCTTTTGGTAATTCTCTGGTAAGCTTCCATCAGGACAACATGGCTTGAGCCCAAAAAATGGATTTTGAGCGAAGCAAAAAATCTATTTTTGGGTGAGACAGCCATGTCGTCCTGATGGACCCGCCTTCCTTTTCTATAAGAAAAGGCCTTGGCAAGATCCTCTCCCGAAACTACTATATCTGTAGCATCATGCTCAACGCCACAAGGAATAGCGCGCTGGGTTGACTACAGGGCCATCTAGATACCTTCAGTAGCTCTCAAAGCAAAATCGCTATTCGGGGTGAAGTTTGCTTTGTGTTGTATCAAGCATACGTCCACTGATTATGCGATATCCTTAAGAGAAATTTTAGGGATATTCACGCCAGGAGCTAGAATTCTGGAGACCTAACGGTTAATTCTATGGGAATATCACTATAGCCAAATATTCCTCAGAAAGCCTCCTTAAGGAACCTTCCATCAGGACGACATGGCTGTCTCTCCCAAAAATAGATCCGTTATATGTCCGTAACAAACTCCCCTCCACCTGACTCAAGGCTCTCCCGAGCCTTCCAGAATTTAAAACTTTAAAACAAAGCAAAGGCCATCAATTTTCAAGAAAATTATCAAAACAAAACCCCACTGAAAATTACTCTACTCAAAACAAAGTCTCCATGATCCTTGGGAAGCCTTGTTCTCCTCCAACAAAGGTGAACAAGACTGAGATTAAAAATTCATATGAAATAATCAACATATTTCACAGTAAATGGAAACTGGTGAACAATTATTGATAAAAAATCAAATTCACATCTCAAACTCATCAAAAATACTCATTATCAGTGAACACATATCAAAAACTATTCAAAAAGAGAATCATCAATCAACACTACACGTCTGTATTCATGATATACATACTTTATATATGAATATGTATGAATATTACATAACTTATTAAGAAAACATGTCATAGAGGACTGTGACTGCATTTACAATTTATTCAACAGAAAGTAACCTTTGTGTTTAAAAATACTTAACTTTTCTAATTTGTACAGTCCATTAGTGGATGCAGTCATCGTACAAAACGGATTTTGAGCAAAGCAAAAAATCTATTTTTGGGTGATATGGCCATGTCGTCCTGATGGAAGGCTCCTTTAGGCAGCTTTCTAAGGGATATTTGGCTACAGTGATACTCCCAGAGAATTGACCACAGGTCTCCAGAATTCTAACTCCTGGCGTGACTATCCTTGAAATAACTCTTTAGGATATTGCATAATATCAGGGGATGTATTTCTTGATACGACACATACCAATCTTCACCCCAAATAGAATTTTCACTTTGAGGGGGAAGAGTGGCGAATTTGAAGGGGAGCTATTATCAAGGTTACCCGGTGGATCCCCTCCTGGTACCACCCCGGCGAACTATTCCTTGTTGCAATTAAGCTTGGATAGCTGCAGATAGAGTAGTTTTGGGTGGGGACTTTGTCACATAGATGTATACCCCTTTTTCAGAAAGGAAGGAGGGTCCATCAGGACGACATGGCCATATCACCCAAAAATAGATTTTTCGCTTTGCTCAAAATCGGTTTTTTGGGCTCAGCCATGTCGTCCTGACGGAAGTTTACCAGAGAATTACTTGAAAATACTATATCTGTGGGTTTGTATAAGTGCCTTTACCTTGACTCAGATTCTTATATGGTCTCCCAGACTAAACGAATATATGACATTACCGTTATTTGCCATATCCACTAAGTTTGGAACTAACTTGGGGCTTCCTGCCCCCTGCAGGGAATATGTCAATACTGATTATAGAAGCGTCAAGGTTGTATTCGTGGGAACAAGGTGAAATTTTAGCTATTACCAGGTTGTTCATACAGAGGTATATATTCAAGTATTTTTATTTTAGGAAAATAAAAGACTCTGGAAAATTTATTCGATTACTTGTAGGGCGAATAAGACGCAAATACATTTCATGTATTTATTTGTATAGACAAAAATAAATACAACAATGATTGTATTATAAATAGAATCTTTTACATAAACAACATTTTAAAGGTATATATATATTTATAACTTATAAGGGAAGAAATATATATTAGTAAGTCACAGGTGCCACTCAATATTGTGAAATTATTAGATTCATTTCACTTAGATGTTAGATATGTTTACATATCTGGGGTACTTGAGATGCCTGCACACATCTCCATGCAGTTCTGGAGAGACAGAGAGGCGGCTAGTCTCTCTTTTGTCTCCCGTTCTCTTCGCAGAAGAAAGTGCGACGGCTTCGGAAGGTTCTCGTTGAACTGCTGTTCTGCAATATCTGCATCTAGTTTTGCGATCGAGAAGGTTAGATGGACCTCGTTCCAGTACTTCTCGCCCGTAGGCAGGGCTAGAGACAATGGTCTACACTCCTCTAGCATAGGACATGGTTTGCACACGTCAACTGCCTTTAGTACGCAGTGGAGAACTTTAGACGTAAAGGGAAAAGCTCTGGAGGAAGGAGCAAGGAAGGTAGGGTGGCTCTTGCTCAAAGCAGAAACCTTGGAGTTCGTATATCCTGTTTTCTTCAGGCTACTCGTCAAGAGAGCCTGTGCCTTGTCATGGTCAAAGATCATGACCTCCTTATGTTCCGTCTCATCTTTAGACACAGGTTCGTTCTTCAACCTGATGAAGCACTCCGGGTAAGCGCAAGGTTCGGCCAGAATTGGAGATCGTCGAGGGGTATGGCCCCCATCTTCTCCGAGACGGAGAGTTTCCCATTCATCATGGGCATGAACTCCGCATACCTCCAGGGGTTGGTTTCGGAGCATTGAGGTAAGTCAGAGACTCTTGGCCGCTTGTAGGAGCCGTGAGAATCGACTGCGGGGTGTGCTTCGCTGACTTCCTTTCTCATCTCTAGCTGTTCCTTGCGCATAGTTTCCATCATCTGCTGGATCTGCGCCATGAACGCTTTGCCCTTGGGGAACAGCGGGTCTGGTTGAGGGGTTGGGGCCGAAGAGGTTGATGGCACAGGTTGATATGCTGTCACAGACAGTAGAGGGTCTTCCATCTCTGTCGATCCGGATTCTTCTTCCTCCTCGGGTGGTTTGGGCCACCTCTTCTTCAGGGTTTTCTTGAAGGAGATCCTTTTCGGTGTCCGAGGACACATACGACATCCTTTCCTGATGGATGTCCATGCCTTCCAAAGCCTTATAAATGTCGGCCTCTATCGCCAGTTGTATGGAGGGAGGCTCGACCCGTACCTGAGGCACAACTGCATTGGATGTTGCCTTAGGGAACAGAAGGCTTCTAATTGTCTCACTTGGTAGGTAAGGTCCCGGAGAGTTCTTCTGGAACCCTCTTACCCACTTTCGAAGCCTTTCCCTCGCAGTATCCCTCGACTCCGCCGTCTTGGGATCACCGAAACCCTCGGTCATCAAGGCCTAGCAGACGTTGCAACCCTTCGGGTCGCAGTACCTCAGGGTTTCAGGTGCGATGGAGCAGCGGGCATGAGACCTGCACATGTTGTGGCCACAAAAGTTCCTACTTTTGTGGTTGCAGTACATAACTGCACACTTCACCTTGGGCTCCTCCTGTAAGGAAAGAGAGAGTGAAATGAGTATGGGGTAATTTATCACACTGATAAATAATTCACATGAGTTAATAGTAATTCTTACTATTATAATTATAGCTTAGGATAGTAAGCTAGAAAGGAAATAGGAAAGACACATATCTGTGTTTCCTGTCCAGGCAATTGCTGTGACCTCCCTCAATGTTAATGTTTTAAGATTTCCTTATCAGGGAAATACAGGGTTTTGATAGCTCTAGAACATAGAGCTGCAGTCAGTGTTTACTAGCACTAACTCCCCCACAAGAGAAATATTAATACTGTAGGGTAAAGATTTTTATGTTCTGGTGATCTAAAATACATCAGAATATTGAAGGAATACTTCACTTCAACATTTAATTAGGAGTCTCAACAATGGACTGTGAAAGTATACACAGAATATGTTGGATATCATACTACTGTATATTATATACCATAGTTTTCTAACTGCTGTATTTGCTATACTGCAGGAATACTGGCTATTATATAGTCTTATACTGTAGTTCTGCCGGCATACTACCAGCTAGGCTAGTACCTGGCAGCACTAGCCGACAGAGAGAGAGAAAGAATGGAGAGAAGGGCTACCGTATTATTATAGTTTAGTACAATAATTAGGGTTGTAGGAACTACTGTCTCTACTGCCTTCTTTCCAGAATGAGGATTCAAATGGAAGGGGAGAGAATATATTAATTCTAGCTTCCATCCAGCCACAAAATCTGTTGCCGGCTGCGCTGCCGGTTACAGGGTTTGTGGATGGCAGTCCAAGAGAGGACTGAAGAATACTCAAAAGAGTAATGGGTCTCCCAAAGGCAGCCGTCATGGCCAGCACAATCTTTCCCGGAGCCTTGCTTCTGTTAGGGGGAAGGTCGAAGCGGCAATCTAGCTGCCTTTGTAGGAGCCCGGCCAGCATCGTAATCAGCCCAGCAAGCGGAGTAATTGTAGAATACCGGCCACAGAGGTTGTGACGGCTAGGCCGTCTCTAAAGGACAGAAGGGGAAGGGAAAGGGTCTTACATTTGCATACAAAGAAGGCGGCAGGTATGCCTCCTACTGTCGGTTGCAAAACAAGGAAACATAGTTTCCTATGCCGGCGCCATCTTGGGTGGCAGAGGAATAACGATTTCTTAGCCTAAGACATTGCCAGATATAAGACATGTCTTCTAGTCCACAAGGAAGAAAGGTGGCGGCAGCTGTACTACCACTTTTGGTTGTGGACTAGGGAAGCCGGGCTTCCTATGCCGGCAACTGTGTAACCGGCAGGGGAATGACTAATCCCCATCGCTAGAGTTGCCGACAACAAGACTGAATACTCTGAGTTACTGTCGTATTTCAAAGCCGGGATACTCACCGGCAAAGAGGATGGACAGAAACACTATCTCAGTCAAGCCGGAGTACACTACTGTACTCTATGGCATGACAAAAGATAGGGTTGCCGCCTAATGGCGGTACTCAGAGGGAAGGAAGGGTTTATCCTTAAAACTCTAAAAGAGAAGAGTATCGAATTATGATAGTAATTCTAGGAGATGTACTATCTCCGATCAAATTAGTAAAACGATACAAGAGGATAAACGGGGATAACGTTACTAAAGCCTACTAAAACGCATTAGGCTAGCCTAACTCGAGTCGAGATCTCGGTTACGCTATATCACCGAGGCCCTATCGTATACTATCGAAACGTTTTAACAGAAGAGGAAATATTACATGTGTAATCTTATCTTCACTAGTATAATTTGCCTAAATAGCTAGAATTCGTTATAGCTAAATACCGGGGATGTCGTACTACTAACTAAATAAAGCATTCATGGCGTACGACAGCGGTCCAAATTTGCCGCCTCTGGTGATGGCTCTCCTCCACTAAACACATCTAAATTATGCTAATTTAACTTTGAGAAGGGAGCCAAGAATTATACACAGGAAAGATTAAATACTCAACTTTCCAGAGGATGAAGATGCTTGAGATTGCATTGTGATAATCCTTGTAATAGTAACAAAACTGAGAGCAGTTGGGAGATACACCATGCTTAATTCGCTACTACAAAAGGAATAGTTTGCCGGGGTGGTACCGGGAGGGGATCCATCGGGTAACCTTGATAACGGCTCCCCTTCAAATTCGCCACTCTTCCCCCTCAAAGAAGAAAATTCCATTTGGGGTGGAGATTGCCATGTGTCGTATCAAGAAATACGTCCCCTGATATTATGTGATATGCTTGAGTTATTTTAAGGATACTCGTGCCAGGAGTTAGAATTCTGGAGACCTGTGGTCAATTCTCTGGGAGTATCACTGTAGCCAAATATCCCTTAGAAAGCTGCCTAAAGGAACCTTCCATCAGGGCAACATGGCTGAGCCCAAAAAAAGAATTAATTCCTTCATATGTCAAGCCTACACTCTGGCTCATTCATTGGACTCTCAGTCTGAAAGATATCTATGATATAGTACTGGTAAACACAATAAATTATACATTCATTATGTTCCAAACCAAAAATGATAGTTGCTAGCAGAAAAAAACTCAAATTAACTTGAAGAAAAGTTTCACAAAAAAAGAAAAAAAAACTCCTCGGAAAATCAACACGTGCACATATCCTAAACATTCACTCTACATAGATACTTTCGTATCTCCTGGCCACCTGGGTATACCTGGATTCACCATAGTTATTAACAAATAGTGACAATAATAGCTATTAAGTATGGCCATAATATGTAAAGAATCCACAAGAAAAGATCATCATCTGATATCTTTTAAAGCATAACAAAACATCTTTTACACATCTTTAAACATGATAAAACATTATCCAATATCTTAAACAGCTGTATCAAAAACTAATCAACTAACTAATTAATGCGCTTTATCATCAACAGTTAACCAACTGTACCATACTAACAAAAAGTATCATAATCAAACAAAGCTCTGTTCCTCCGCTCGGAACACCTGCAGATATCCATGCAAACAAAAAAAAAAAAATAAGTAGCATTACAGCTACTCATTTGAGCTATGCCTATACTCTGCATTGAGTAAAACTTGCCTTGGATCCTCGGAACCACCCCCACTGCTGGAGTGTTCCCCACACCGCGTTCATTGCATGAACTCTGGTGGCGGTCTTCCTCAAAGCATCTTGCTGGAGGGCAACAAAGCAACCTCTCCTAAGAAAGGGTTCGCCAGCATAAGAATCTGGCCTCCTTTCTTCCCCTCCACCAGGGTCAGGTAGGGCATAAAAAAGCATCAAAACAGTACACCAGTCCAACCAGACGGTGAAAAATTAAAACAATCCTTCAACATCCACAACAGGAATGTCCAACTTCCCAAGATTCAATCAGTACCTGCCAACTCACAACAAGGGACATCAAAAACTCTAAGGGCATCTCAACGGCCAAGTACTCTCTCTCTCTCTCTCTCTCTCTCTCTCTCTCTCTCTCTCTCTCTCTCTCTCTCTCTCATGCCCAGTCATTCAAATTCCAATCTGGGCAAACTGCTGACACATTGCTCGCATCACAACCGAAAACAAGCTTTCTGACAGAAGTTTCACAAAACACAGTCACACAGTGCCTTTTCATAACACCAGTACTCTCATCTTGGGTTTTCTTATCTCTTTTGCTGGTACTAACTAAGCCGAACTCAAACTCTGGCAAACAAACAACAATCATTCTAGGACACTTATTCATCCAAGCTGACCTACATCACGTAAGCAAAGGCTCTTGCGTTACCAACACATCACCATCTCCTACTTTGCACTTTATAGCCCTAAGCCACGTAGGCCTGGGTCTTCCAGTTCTTCCAGTGCCTAGTGGAGCCCAATCAAAAGTTGGTCGAACTAATCTCTCTTTGGGAGTACAACAACACATAACAGAGAACTAATTTGGAATGGAAACTTCCTAATGCAATTACGAATAGGGAAAATCATTCTGATCAGATCAACGTTAAATTTCAAACAACAAAAAATACAAGGTGGAAAACGTAAATTTACGTTAAAACTGAATGCTATAGAATTTCTCCATAGTCAAAACTGTTCCCAAATTACGTTAAACTTTATTCAGAACATAACAAACTCTTCATAACCTGTCACTGAGGTCATTAAAAAAATCTCCTTAATCAATTTCCAGAGAAAAAGAAAAACTTTCTTATTTTCCTAAGACACTTAAGGGACAATCATTAGCTAAAAAACCAATTCTCTCTCATTTTTTCCACGGAACTATCTCACAAAGCTCTGACACCATCAGACACAAAGAAACAGATTCTCACTTAGCCATCTCCACATTTTTTTTCTTTTATTCTGCGAAGAACATTTTTACGCCTCTCTCTCTCTCTCTCTCTCTCTCTCTCTCTCTCTCTCTCTCTCTCTCTCTCTCTCTCTCTCTCTCTCTCTCGTATGCAAACGCAACCATTCACACACAGGGACTCACATGGGAAGAATTCTGCTGACCCAAACTCTCCAATAATCACCAAAATCTTTCCACCTCGCATCTTTCTTGCATTTCTTAGCGAGGAAAGAACTTGAAGCTAAAAAGATCTGAAAAAGAAAACTAGAAAAACATGGCATGCAAAGGATACTGAAACCGAAAAAACAAACTGAGCTCAAAATCTTAAAATTAAGTCCTTAATTTATACACAAAACAGGCATTACGGCACAAACAACCTACACAAACAGAAAAAGAAAACAAAACAGAAACTACACGCACATTGCAAAGAGTCTCGTTTGATCTTTGAGACAAGTCACTGAGACTTACATAATTTTAAAGGGCAATTAACTAACCTCTTATTGGTCTTTAAATGTACACAAAACCATTAAAATACTAGGCTTTATCTCATGGATTCACCAAATCACTTAATGACAATCAAATCTACCTTTTACGTTATATTTTGACACCAAAAACATATCCTATTTTCTTTAACACAATCTGACATAAAATTTGACTTTTTCTTAACAGACATTAACTAATAAAGGGCAACGGTATGGCTACTTATGATAACTTTCTAACCCAAAGTTTGTTTTGTTAATATGATTCCCTCTATACTCAAAAATAAGTAAATAACCTAAGAACTCATTACATGAATCAGAGTTTATTGCTTGACTAAGCTATTGTTCAACACACAGGGCACCTATTAAGGCTTATGCTGACATGGTGTCTAGTTCGCTTTGGTCACTTGTTAGCCTATCAAATCTTCTAACACTAAAGCTAAAATTACCGTGTCACAAATATCTGGTTTTACAATCATTCCGATCATTTACTTTATTCGCCATTTCTCAAATTTTTCATAGTACTTATTTGCTTATTTGTTCTCGCGAGTTAGAGAAAGTGACAAATACATAAGAATTCAAATTCTCTTCTCTCTATCATGTTGCCAAATAGTACCTAAAAATAATTTTTATTTTCACTTGTCATGATTTTTCCAAAACACAATCCTATACAGAGTTAGAAAACAAAGATTTAATTCTGACCTTTAAGTAAAAAGAAATTACGTTATGGTAAAAATCCTAGATTTCTTCTCAACACACAAAAAAAACTTATTCAAGATGTGCTCTTTAACAGTGACTGTAACATTATAATGCTTACTCAGGGAATTCATACGTCATCTCATTCGCTTCATCCATTTTCATTTATGTCACCTGACTCTAATTGGGTACCCTTCAAATTTAAAATGCAATTGCACTCCCTGTTAAATCCTTTGACATTACTTGCTCAAATTAGTTTGTCAACAATGCTCAGTATCATCAGTCAGACCGAACACTGATAAACAAATCACTTATGACACACTGTAACTAAAAGAAACTAAATACAAGAGCTTAAAATATCCTACGTGACATACTAATTACTTAACAACTGTTGACAACTGAACTTACTTCTGTTATTACGTTAACAAGCTCGTCCTCATTAATTAGGATAATCTCAGACTAAAACTGATAAACAATAGCTTAACCTTCTTTTTAAACATCTCATAACGATCTAAGTAGGGTACTGATCAACAATACGGAGTATGATGTAAGAACAAATATTGTGACACAAATTTCCCAAATTACCGATGTACCTAATTTACACTTCTTTCTCCATAATTTTACTAAGTATATACTCTAAAGGGACATCATAAAATAAAGAACTTCATAAATTACGTCTTAACACTGAATTTACCAACTTTCTACATTTCTTCTCTCGAATTAAACAACTTATTGTTGTTAACACAATTATCTCAACATGTGACTTTACTTCTTTTCCAAAAAAAACATTTAACATGTTTAACAACGAAGGTCTCAAAAAACAAACTTAAACTACTATAAACCAAAGAAACTATGCAATGAAAACTTATAGTTCATACAGCATAAAGAACAATTTCTCATTTAACCACACAGCAACAAAATCAATTTGATTTCCTTCTTTTGTTTAAAGAAAAGTTAATCTTTACTCGAAGCTTTAACACTGAAAACATTTTACTTGACTAGTTACTTTCTTCAATCAAAACTAGTGTTCTGTAAATAACTTTAACATTATGTAAAGAAAACAAAATGATAGCTTTGTTACTCTACACACTTTTACAAAATCTCATAACATATTAGTTGTTCATAAAACTACAGATTTTGTACTATGTTACTTAACTTATGTGTGGGTTGATTGCTGTGGGTCGCCTTGGGTCCCTCGTCCTACAGTTGCTGTCTGGGACCTCTTCCAATTTTCAGGCTTGTCCTTGGCCTTTGTGGGCGTGTCATTTCTATCAATGCGCCCGCTGCTGTTGCTTTGACGACGAAATCCTCTACAATTAGGGTAATTAGACGCACCCCTACTGCTTCTGCTGACGGGGTCCGTAGTAGGGTCCTGGGTCGCCTTTTCGGATGGCCAGTTTCGATGCTGTTGCTCCCGCGACGGGAAAACGAACACAACAGCAATTTTGGGCGTACATGAGGGCGTACCGTCTGCTCTTCCAACAGGAACATTGTCGTGTCATCCTCTCTAGGCCGGGTTTGTTTCCATAGTTTCCTCCATTGGCCGCCGTCTGTTTCGGCCCGCTCGTCTCTACCGAAGGGCGCTAAGGTCTCCTCCCTGCAGGTCCTCTGTGGGTGACTGGTTCACAAAACTCCTCCTTGCTGCTACTATTCTCCACATCATCCTCAGGATTTTCTTCTTGTCTTTTATCTTCTTTAGTTATATTCTTCAACCTCTTTTTCTCTCGCGTTTTTCCTTTCCGCTTCTCCCGAAATGTCTCTTTCTTGCTTCTCGTGTTTAATCTTCATAATTCTTCACGTCTAAAGTCAGTTAATTTGGTAGCTGCTGTACTCGATCTTTTGCTCATTATAACACTTGTTTTTAATCCTCTTTATCCCACCGCTGCCACCAAATTTGTCATAAGGGCGTGGGGTAATAATCAAAATACAGGATACATGGTCGGAGGCGGTGAATTAGACGATTGTTTAATCATTAGCGAATTTATTGTCTAAGTTAATTTTCAAAATTAAAATGATCAGAAATCCTCTTCAAAGCGAGTGAATTAGAACTTTAAATCTTGAGGGTGCACAACAGAAGATTAATAAGTTTCTCGCTTGCTCTTATATGATTTCAATAGTCAATTACAATGGAATTTACTTTTAACTGGTACAATACCCGGGGAGAGCGGACAGGGAGAGATTTAAATTAAAAAGAACTATTGGACGTCATATGACGTTACTGGCGTATGGACGTCCGCCATGGCTGTGGTAGGCTCACCATAGCCGGTGGGCCTAGTGAAGGTTGCCCACTCACGTGTAGGACTCGAACTTAACTGCCTTTTTTTCGCACAGACTGTGCGTTCTTATTTCCCCTACATTGATGGGGGAGTCTGGCTTGTCTCGCCTATAGGTAGCAGGTGACATAACCACACCATGCTGGTTCTCACTCTGCGTCCCATCTCCCCGGTGTACCTGTTGACATGGAAACTGATTCAGTACACGTGTGCTTGGGTCATCAGAAAATCAAGCAAAAACGAAAGCCGCTCTAACTGCTTCCCAAAAACCTATGGATCAGGGAGGCAAGGTGATAGCTCAGCAATATTCGCCCTACTTTCTGCGCATTTACTTTACTGCTTAGCCTTTGTTTAAAATAATATATTTGTCCATGACAAAACCAAGTTTTGGTCCTGCTGTCAAGAAGTACCTCCAGGAGAGGAAATTGCCTTTAAAGTGCTTGCTTTGCTTGGATAATGCTCCCGCTCTCCCCCCAGGACTCAAAGATGATATAATTGACCAGTTCAAGTTTATCAAGAGTGCTGTATCTTCCACGCAAAGCACCAACTTAACTTTGCATGAATTTTGGAGGAGCCATTTCAATATCGTGCACTGCTTGAAGATCATAGCTCAGGCTTGGGAGGGAGTAACTCGGCGGACACTGAATTCAGCTTGGAAGAAGCTTTGGCCTGATGCTGTGTCTTCCAGAGATTTTGAAGGTTTTGACCCCTAGCCTGAACCTGTGCTTGCCGTAGAAGAGATTGTATCCCTTGGCAACTCCATGGGGCTGGAGGTTGATTAAGATAACATCACCAAACTCGTCGAGGAGCATCATGAAGAGCTCACCACCGAGGAACTCAAGGAGCTGCATACCATCCAGCATGATGAGTTCCAAGCGCAGTTGAGTGAGTCGGAGGACATCGAGGAGGTAGAGCACATCTTAACCCTGGATAGGTACGCTCCTCGGACACCCCTTTAAGGGTATACTCGGTCGCGCGCGACCCCGACGCAAAAAAAAAAAATTCTTGAAAAATCTTTTTGCAGTAACCTCCTTTTTTTTTGCCAAAAAAAATTCAATGAATGCTTAAAACTACTGTAAAGATAAATACTACTCATCTGCAGAAAAACTATTTATTATAAATATTTTAAAAAATTAAGTAGAAAAAAAAAGACCTTACATAAAAATTCATAAAAAAAAAATTTATACATATATACACAAATCCTTTTAGGAATTGATTCTTGAATGTTCAGGACACATCTTGATGTATTTTGGATGAAGTCGGACCCATGGAGGTGAAGATCTGAAATGAGAAAAAAAGGGAAACTTTTTTTGGCCAAAAAAATTTGTCCAAAATTCATGAATTTTTTTGGGTACCCAAATGAAATAGGAAGTGGCTAATTTTTTTTAGGGAATAAACATATGTTATCCTAAAATAGAAATATGTAAAAAAATCTTCATTATTTTGTAAATTACATTTATATCAGGGGCCATATCTAAAGGTCATTTTTTGAGTACTTAGAAATTTTGTAAAAAAATACATATATTTAATATATAATATGATATTTATGCAGGTAAAAATATACCAAAATATCACAAATTCTATAGGGAACAAGAATATATATAAATAGGGCAACTTTTGCTTCGGATATGTCCACAAAATGGCCGCCAACCACACTGACTCAGACTCCCTAATCTGCCACCTGAAATGTAGGAAGGGTATGTCAATTTCAAGGTGTTATTTACTAATCTAATTATTCTTGGATATGCATAAAAATTGTATGGTGGGTTGCTGGATGATTGTCGATTATTTTACGACTATAAAATTAGAATTCTGACCCAAAACAAATTTTCGAAGGGAAATAAAATTGAAAAAAAAAAATTGTATAACAATATAATATTTTAGCTAAAAAAATTTGATGATATTCAATCAAAAAAGAAGTAAACAATGATTCTCTCCTGCTCGCCATTTTGATAATTGCAAAGAATTAGAAAAAATTAGAAATACGCATACGATGAAAAATGGATCCCCTACCAATATATCTAAGGCAAAAAACAATGTCATGCATGGGTAGCCAGATCATCTAGAAACACTTTCCAACACTATAGAAATATAAGTTTTGCGACACTATTTGCCAATTTCTTACGGTAACATGACTAAGCAAAAAAATGCAAAACAAATAAAAAGGGGCACTCGATGAAAAATGGTGGGCATTTCAGAAAAAAAAAATTTCAGCCACGTGCTAGGCAAACCATCAAGGCACATTTTCCGACAAATAAACATCTAAATGAATCATTACTCTGTGATAGTTCCTTAGTACGTAGTAATATTGAAAGAAATGGGAAAAAACGAAAAAGTGGCAATCGCAGGAAAATCGAACACATACCTATATATACGCCATATCTGTCTAAAAAAAAGATAGGCATGGGTAGCCAGATCATCTAGAAACACTTTCCAACACTATCAAAATATAAGTTTTGCGACACTATTTGCCAATTTCTTACGGTAACATGACTAAGCAAAAAAATGCAAAACAAATAAAAAGGGGCACTCGATGAAAAATGGCAACGTGCTAATGGTGGGCATTTCAGAAAAAAAAATTTCAGCCACGTGCTAGGCAAACCATCAAGGCACATTTTCCGACAAATAAACATCTAAATGAATCATTACTCTGTGATAGTTCCTTAGTACGTAGTAATTTTGAAAGAAATGGGAAAAAACGAAAAAGTGGCAATCGCAGAAAAATCGAACACATACCTATATATACGCCATATCTGGCTAAAAAAAAGATAGGCATGGGTAGCCAGATCATCTAGAAACACTTTCCAACACTATAAAAATATAAGTTTTGCGACACTATTTGCCAATTTCTTACGATAACATGACTAAGCAAAAAAATGCAAAACAAATAAAAAGGGGCACTCGCGGAAAAATGGCCAACATTCTAATATACGGCATCTCAGATAAAAAAAATTCATGCACGTGATAGCCCAACCATCAAGGCACACTTTCCAACAAATAAACATGAAAAAAAATCAATACTATATGGCAATTCCTTACTACGTAGTAAATTTTTACAAATATTGAAAAAAAACAGAAATTGGCAACCGCAGGAAAATACCCCACATACCAATATCTACGGCGTATCTGACAAAAACAAAGTCACGCATGGGTAGCCAGATCATCTAGACACACTTTCCAACACTAAAAAAGCAAAAGTTTTGCGACACTATTTGGCAATTTCTTACGGAAAAATGACTTGGCCAAAAAATGCAAAAAACTGAAAAGGGGCACTCGCGGTAAAATGGTCCTCGTGGTGATGAACGGCATTTCAACTAAAAAAAAAAATCATGCTCGTGGTAGCCAAACCATCCACCAAGACTTTCCACAACTGATAACCTATACAAGTTGCACCATTCTACAACAATTTCATAATACGTAATAACTTTGATAATTATGCACCTTACCTTAGAAGGGTAAACTCGGTCGCGCTCGACCCCGACGCGTCTCAGAAATCTGGGAAGGAGTACAGCTACAGCGATGCATGTCTGGACACTACTAAAGCGTGTAGGCGACTGCAGGTCGATCACCCACAAATTCAGTCACGGGGGTGAGTCACGTGAGAAAAACATCTTTTGTTTTGACGCTCGGGGTTGCGGACGACCCACCGTTCCAGGGTTAAGTTCGGCTGAAATAAAATAGATGTTAGCATATCATCAACACATGGTTGATTTCATTGATAAGTATCACCCACAGAAACTTCAGGTTTGCCGTGTAGTTGCACAATTCGATGATGTCTGTTTAACCCATTTCAGAAAAATTCTGAAAAGCCGTACCAAGCAACTTTCTCTCGATAGTTTCTTAAAAAAATCTACAAAGCGGTTTAGTGATCGTGATGAAGAGAAAGAAAGCGAAGCAAGGAAATCTAAGATTGAATTGAGTGAAAATGATGAAAATTCAAAATCAAAAAGAAAAAAAATAAAAAAAAAATATAAAATATAGAAATTAAAGAAAATAAATAAGCTAAGTTAGGTTAAAGTTCACGTAGTGTAAGTTAGAGTAAGTTTCAGTACATTATCGCAGTCACCATCTCTACCTCCTCGCCGACCGTCCGTGTCCTCTTGCGTAGCAATTCCTACACCTGCGTTGGCCTGTCTCTAAGGTAAAGTGACAATGAAAACCCTTTTTTTTTAATTTATTATTTCTTTATAATTATTCTTTTTTACATATTTCGTATATAATGCAATTGTATTATTGTTATGTGTAATTATGTGTAGTAATTTATTAAAGAGTTATCTTAGATTTTTGGGCTGTGGAACGAATTATACAAATTACAGTGTATTCTAATGGGAATATTCACTCCAACATACGATTGTTTTTACATACGAAGCAGTTCCCGGAACGAATTAAGATCGTATGTAGAGGTTCCACTGTATAGAGATTCGGCACAAATATTTCTGTTGAGGAATTACATCTCCCAATGTATTATATGCTATGATTTTGGCCATATTCTTATCAAATACACTAATTTTCAAAGCTGATTCACCTACTCTAAGTTCCATGACTTCTCCATAGATTGTATATCAGATTAATTTACCTCTCGTTGTAACATTCACACTTCAAATTCACAACAATGTCATAGATATACACGGAACAAAAATTCATCGAAACAGAAAATAACAAACACACAACCTTTGGTACAGCCAGGAAGAAAAACTTTTGGGTAATAAAAAGGCCTAGGGATCAACTTATTAAACCCTTTCATCCAATTATCTTAATTCACCAGTATATACTGTACTTCTGCAGGTCCTAACTTACAGAATAATGATCAATCCACCTCCTGTGCATCAATTTACTCCGAACTTTTGTATTCTATTACTTCTTTTGTTACTCCTAAATATTCAACTAAACTTACATTTACTAATAGAGTAAAGTAACTGAAAATGCTGAAAGCACTGGAACTCAAAATCATCTACATAAGCAAGAGGTTCATATTCCTGCGCAGAATAGCTTTGACAAACTAACCACTTCTGATACCTCTGGGGATGTAGAAGGTCCTTGTGAAGTACAGATGGTTGATCATGTACCCTAAAATCTAAATCTTAGAGAAAGTATGGGTACTTGAAAATTCAACCTCTCCAAATTCGGGAAAACTAAATAATGAAGACTATTTGAGTAAGCATGAAGAGGTTTCTTCTAAATTTATTATAAAGGAAGATTCATTGACTGATGGACCAAATTGAACTGTTTTTAGAAACAAAAATAATGCCTCAACTCCCAGCATCTAAATCTGAATCCGACATAATAATTAATCAAGCTTATCAAATGTAGTAAAAGTCGAGGTCTATGAGATTCCATATGATGGTCAAGTAGCTGAAGGAACACCAATTGATAATGTACCATTCAAAAAAAACAATTCCATATCCGGTTATAAGCAAAAAGTGATGATTTATATAAAATAACATCAGAGAATAAAGCAGCCCACAAAGTTTCATGCAGCTGCAATGATTGCTTCATTTATGAATTTCATAACATTATAAACATATATGGTAATCTGATTGATAACTTTATTTATAAAATCAAAATTAATTACTAGTGTGGTATATTGGAAATCTGCAAGCTGGTAGGATTTGCATTAACCATGTGGTAAAGAAGCATCAACAGGCACTTTTCATCAAAAATATTTTAGAAAATCTTGAATCATAAAAATGCTAACCAGGAAAAAAATTGTAATCAAAGTAAACATCATGATATACGTAAGAACTGAAACCGGATAAGGAAAATTAATGCAAGGCATTAATTGCAACCCAATTGCAACAAAATAAGCAGAAATAATACACTGCCCAGTGTAAATCCATCTCTATTGCCTTACTGTTCAATCCTTACATAATTCAATAGAATATTAAACAATATAACACTATAGCAATAGGCCTACAGCATACTAAAGTTACTATTCCTTCTATAAGAAATTACACTCTAGTATCTTGCTCAGTCCCTTGTGCTGATGCATTATGAATTGCTATTTATATTCATAATAATGTAACTTACGATGTTAGGGTCTTTAACACACAATAATTTCAATTATTTTGAGTTAAATTACATCCAAAAATAACTCTGATAAATACAATAGATACAATCGACCTTCATGCAACTAGATTGCAAAATTTAACCAGTGAATTCCCAGATAGGCAAGATTATTTTCTATCAATTGGAGACTTCAATACCTACAATCCCCTTGGAGACACTAATTTTATTACTGTTGATACAAATGGTTCCTAGGTTGGATAAATAATGAATAGTTATAATATCTGTATATTAAACGAAGGAGATACTAGTACTTATTATTCAAAAACATATTCCTCAATAGACTACTTAACTTTGTTTAATCAATATCATTGATAGGTTTGAATGGAATGTCCTAGATTATCTTTATAGAAGTGATCATTTCCCTATATTAATAACCACATTAGGACCAAGTCCTCCCATTCAACGATGAAATACAAATAAAGCTGACTGGGATAATTTCAAATTTTATACACATCAAGTGCTTCCCTTTAATTATTCACAAGATTATGATGAAATAATTTGTTTCAAACTATCTCACAAACTGCTGATAAATATATGCCTCTGACATATGCCCAGCCAATGAAACCCTCAGTCCCATGGTGGTCACATACACTAATTCAATTAATAAATGGAAAACAAATATTGCAAGAATATATGAACTTTAAATGAAAGATTTAGAAATCTGAATACAGGTCCCCTTATGTTAGTTAATACAGTGAACATACCCATTGACATTGTATTGCCATAGAAATTAGTGTATTGGAACCATATTTTGATATGATTTCTGGTAAATTTAGAAAAGAAGCAATAAAAGGTAAGATAATATCAAGCAGTTATTGATATCAATGACCTTAGATGTCAGAATTTCAGAAAACCTCAAATCAATCAATCAATCTCAAGCAGGTAAACCAACCAACCAATCAAATAACTAAAAACAAAAGCCCCACCCTTGATTATGGACCCTCTGAAAAAGTAACGCCACCTCCCCTGGATATTCCGACTCCCCCCCCCCCCTGGCATTATTGATAACCTCTGGTAATTAATTTAAAGAAAATTCTGTTGACAACTTAGGAACAAGGACCATTCTTTGAATATTCGAAAAAACTATAATTTGGGAAACACGGGAAAACTGAAAATCTTGCATGTTAATCAAATTCCGTTAGAAACTAATTATGATGTGTTGTAGAGAGTAAAGTATTTGAATGCTATGGGTTAATGAAAGAAATCAGAGTGAAACTTCAAAATGACAAATAGGATATTTGGATACCATTTAAGTCACGATGAAGCGTTTAATGCAACCCATGACAATATGAATATTAATATTAAAGTTGGTAATTTGAATATTAAGGGTGCTCTGTGTGATGGGGGTCCCTAAAAAGTTGGATATCTACATACCTGCTAATTGGATGGATAAAGAAATGGTTTGTTGTGCCTTCCCAAAGAAGGCTAAAACCACCAATGTGACTTTTTACTTAATCTAAAGCGGATACAGAAAGTTATTTTAAGATTGAAAATTTCTTCATCGGAAAGTAGGAACGATCGCATCTGGAGATATATCTCAATTTGGAAAGAAAAGTTACCTAATAAATGCTAAGTCATACACAATCTGTTATATTATCCAATTTAGATACAGACAGTGATGATATATTATTGGACATCAAACCCCATCTAAACGTTAGCTATGGAAAGGGAGTGGTTTTCAATACAGTAGATTAGTAGAATTATATGAATTCACGGAAGAGGAGATAGTGGCTATTTGTCCATCAATAGTGTGGAAAGTGCATAAAGTACCTGGAACATCAATAATTATCCTTATTTTCTAAGATACTAATGTGCCTTTCCACATTGACATAGAAAATTAAAAGATTAAAGTTCAGCCTTTTAAGCAGAAGCCACTGCTTTAGATTTGGACATCCTTCCAGGTTTGTAAGAATGAAAATATTTGTAATGCTAGCTCCAATCTTTCCCATGGAGAATGTACACTTGAGGCAAGGTGCTTGAACTGCAACTCTAATCATACGTCTACTGATAGGAGCTACAAGTTAGAAGCTACTGCCCTCAAGAAATCCAGCATTGAACATATAAGAGTAGGGCATGCCAAGAGACTGTTAGATAACTCAACTAGCCATGCAAAGACATTCAAATAAGGAGGAAAAGTTCCTCAGGAGACATCTCGCCCACCTATTTCTGTAAGTAATTCTCAAAAAAGAAATTCACCCTCTAGTGATGAAGCACCTCATGATGAGGCAAGAATATCTCCTCAACAAGATTTGCCACTGCGTATTAACAATAAGGCACTACTCACCACTATCCAACCTTTGTCCCCCATTACAAAGGATAGTAGTAGCTTTTCTCAGGCTGTTTCATTCCCTAATTTGATGGATGTTTCACTTAAAAAAAGTTATCAGGTGCACCTTTTGTGGGGGAGATGCTAAAACCTTATAATTCTCCATCTTTTAATAGGCAAAGTTATGATATCAAATAGACATTGTTTTGTCTGTTGATATTTCAGATCAACAACAAAACAACTTGAACCAACCAGAAATTCAAGTTGAGTCCTTTCATCCCTCTTATCAATTAGGTCGAAATAACATGAAAAAGGCAAATGTGAAAACTAATTTATCTAGACCCTCTCTAAAGAAGCCTACAGGAAATAATGTTAAATCGAAAACTGCTAATGGGAAGACGTCATCCAAGATGTCTTCCAGAAATAAACCATAGATTTTTCTTCCATTTTGCAATGGAATTGTCAGGGTTTAAGGGCCAAATATGAAAAACTTGAACTACTTATCCATGAGCATTCCCCTATAATTGTATGTCTATTTTCCCTTTTGAACCCCCTGGCCTTTCCAACAAGGGTTGTAGCTTAGCAAGTAATAATAAAAAAATGGTGCAGGAGAGCAAGCTTGATACTAATACTATTTGTCCTCAAGAGTATCTTAGCTATAGGACACCATATGGTCTGCAAGCAGAGAGCCATGTCGGAAGTCTCATATACTGTATGTTTGTTGAGATGTTCCCCTCTTTGTCTATTCATACACCTCTGCAGGAAGTGGTTGTACAAATTGATATAGGGAGAGAATTCACAGTTTGTTTTCTTTACTTGCATTTGAATAATTTAGTAGAGGTGATTTATCAACTCCCTCAACCTTTTCTCTTATTGGGAGATTTGAATGGTAAACATCCTTTATGGGGAGATGTTCTAGCAAACGCAAGGGGGTAATATATCATAAATTGGGGAGAATGAAGATGTAGGACTCCTTAATAGAGGAGAGCCGACACACTTTCATGTCCAGACATATACCCTGTCATGCATTGACCTATCAATTGCAAGCTCTAACTGGCTTTTTGATTTTGATTGGAAATCATTAGATGATTGACATACTAGTCATCATGCACCAATCATTATGAATACCAACAATAATCCACCTTTACAGAGATCCCCACAACGGAACCTTGACAAGACAGACTAGAGTAGATTTCAAGAGGTAAGCGTAATTTGAAGGAAATGCAGAACAATTTGAAAGTGTTGATAATGCCATAGACTTACTAAATGGAACTCTCCATACAGCAGGAGTCAATTCGATTCCCAAAATCCACAGGGTTATTCAAACAGCAACTAGTCCCCTGGTGGTCTTCAGAACTCACTGCCTTGTACAGAGCCTCAATAAAATCTTGGACCCATTTGCGTAAATGACATACAGAGGAGAATTTGATAATATAGAAAAAATGTAGAGCATAATTCCGTCGTACCATGAAAGAAGCGAGGCGCCAGTCTTGGTTATCTTTTATTTCCTCAGTCAACAGTAGAACACCATTATCATCTGTATAGAGGAAAGTAAAATAAATAGCAGGCAAATTTACCCCCAAACACACCACCATTGTTGAAGGTGAATCGTCAGTATGTGACTGCAGCAACTGAGGCTAGCAATGCATTGGCCGATCATGTCTACAATGTATCATGCAAGTGTAAAGCAGCTCCTAGTCACCAGTAGAAAAGTATTCAAGAACAGAAACTGGTAAATTTTACAACTGAAATGGAGGAATCCTAAAATGCTCCATATACTGAAAGGGAATTTGATTCCGCACTTGCTACTTGCAATGATACAGCCTGTTCTGCATAAAAACATTTTCTACTACTTTGAACTTTTGAAGTTCTACTGATTCAACCACCCGATTTGGAAGATAATTCCACAACTTGGTCACAGCTGGAATAAAACTGTGTAGTATTGAGCCTCATGATGGAGAAGGCCTGGCTATTAGAATTAACTGCCTGCCTAGTATTACGAACAGGATGGAATTGTCCAGGAAGATTTGAATGTAAAGGATGGTCAGAGTTATGAAAAATCTTATGCAACATGCATAATGAACTAGTTGAACGACAGTGCTAAAGATTAATATCGAGATCAGGAATAAGAAGTTTAATAGACCATAAGTTTCTATCCAACAATTAAAGATGAGAATCAGCAGCTGAACACCAGACATGAGAACAATGCTCAAAACAAGGTAGAATGAATGAATTAAAACATTTCTTCATAATAGATTGATCATCGAAAATCTTGAAAGACTTTCTCAACAAGCCAATTTTTTGTGCAATAGAAGAAGACACAGTCCTAATGTATTTCTCAAAAGTAGATTTGCTGTTAAGAATCACCTAAAATCTCAAGAGTCATACAAAGTTAAAGAAACATTATCAATACTGAGATCTGCATGCTGAGGAGCCACTGTCCTTAACCTTCTTACTATCATACTTTGAGTTTTGTTAGGATTCAACTTCATACCCCATAATTTGTACCATGCACTAATTTTAGCTAGATCTCTATTAAGGGATGCAGCAACCCCAGATCTACATTTGTAATAATTATTATTACATGTTTAAAACACATGACGTAATATGTCATTTTGGATGAAGATGCTAGCCGTGGGACTTGCTGTAGTCACTCAAATCATAAACAGGATGTACAATGCAGCCTCAACAATGTAACATTTTTCTTAAACGTCAACACCAATGCATCAGCGTGTGAAAGTTTGTGACGTCACCGGATGCAGGTGTCCGAGATTGTGACAAAAGTTGCTATATCAACTAAGCATACGATATCTGTGATATCGATAATTTAGTCAGTTCATATCTATACTTCACCAGAATTGGTCATCTGACCAAACCAGCTCCCTCCTGTGATGGAGATGTTTAACTCTGTTGTTTTTAACAAATAAATACTTTTTAAAGCTAATAAGATGTACTTCGTTATCCAGCTTTACACATCTTAAACAACACATACTCAATGTGTGCTTATAAAAGTAGCACACTTATAAATGGTGGCAGCGGTTAAACTCTAAGAATTAGAGAAAGATCTTCAAGACTTCAAAATAAAAGCTGTAAAACCAGAGAAAGATCTTCAAGACTTCAAAATAAAAGCTGTAAAACCAGAGAAAGATCTTCAAGAACTCAACGTTATCTACATGTATCTACAATTTTGACTAAGTAATATAGTCCATCAAAATATTTAACATTAATGAATGTTATGAATACAAACCGATGAACTGGATCTTCAATCAACATCCTAGGAAACCCAAGGACTGACGTTCAACGTTTGCAAAACATATCCAGGAAGCACTACATTCAACAAGAAACTCGAACGATACATCGCTAACAAAACATCAAGAGAGAGAGAGAGGATGTGTCGACATCACACAGAACCATATATAAGCTAAGTACAAATTTTTGAATTCATTCCAGTTTGGGCAGTGAAGTGTAGTTATCACAAGTCGTTAGTCGATTATTACTGGGGTGAGTGAATTGCTAATCTTTTATTTCCGTTCATTGAAGGAAACTGTGTTCAACTCCGAATTCTCATCTAGAATTTTTTCTCTTTGTGCTAATTCCTTTTTCTTTCAGAAATTCTCGGGAAATGTCTTGGGATTAGTAACATTGTTTGGGGAATTTTATTATACATATGCGTTTACGCAGTGGACGTCTGTACTCATATAGATATTTTGATAGAATTGCAAGGGGTCGAAGAGATAGGAAAAGAAATACAGCAGTCATGACTCCCCCTGTGAGCCCTACTCCTGGACCTAGTGGCGTAGGCCAGACTAATCCTCCTCCAATTGTGATGCTTGTAAATGCCAGGTCAGCAATCCTTCCTTTTCAGGGTCGGGTCAATGGGTTCTTGCCACAAAATGTGGAGTCATGGATTTCATCCGTCGATGCCCATTTAAATGCCAAACAAATCGTAGACCCTTTTGTACAATTACAAGAAGCTAAAAGTTTTATAGATTTTTCTAAGGGGGATGCGAGTGCGTATTTAAGAGGTGTTTCATTTCAAGAAGCAGTTACCTGGGATGATTTCAAAGTTAGGTTACGAGCGGTCTATGGGGGTGAGGAGGCCTTGGATGTAGTATTAACGTTACGAAATACACTTAATCAAGCCACTATGAATCGGCTTAATGTTATTGAGAGAGCAGCTCTCATAGCTGATAGGCTTAATGAATATCAGGACATTTTAGGTAATTCCACTTGGGTTACTAGCGATAACATCGTGAAAGATTTTTTATGGTTAATGTATTTAACTTGCGTGACACTTATGTTGCCTGAAACTTTAGTGCGGTGTTTTGATAAGAAGTTAACGCCTGCAAGTACGGAATTGGATGTATATAAATAGATAAAGAAACACATGTCCAAGTGTCCAGATCTCGATCCCGTGTTAACTCAAGTTTTTGCAAAGAATGAAACAAAGCCACAAACAGTGAACGTAGTTAGTAGTCAAGTAGCGGGAATGACGTGTTATAATTGCAAACGTCAAGGTCACTTAAGCGCGGACTGCAGAAGGAAATTCTGCTCGATTCATAACAGTGTAACTCATTCATATAGCCAATGTTACTCGCGTAAGACACAACAGAATCCCAGAAATACACAGTCAATTCCACAGTCAGTTCCATATGGAAATAAAAAGAAAAATCCTCATTTTAACAATAAGAAGAAACAACCAAATGTCAATGCAGTTCAGAGTCCAAAACAAACAAACACTTCTTCGAATATCGCTGAGCCTGGGTCGTCAAACCAGACCTCGCAAGGTCAGACTAATTTTCAGAATGTGCAGAGCAAAGCAAATACCACATAGTTAACTCCAGAGGGGAAGAGAGTGATGTTGGGTCAAGGTCATTCATGTCAACATCAATAGTATTGAATAATCAATTTAATGTTTTATCAGATAATTGTGAGACAATAGATTTTCCTATGAAAAACACGGCCAAATTAAGTAAAACAGTGCATGCTCCCGTAGATTTGCAACGAATTCATACAATAATAAGCCAAAATGAGTTACGACCAACCTTATATGCTGTAAATTTGGAACACAAATCCTTTACGTTATTTTTTGACTCTGGTAGTCCACGTAATATCATGGATTTGAAGACACATCATTTGTTGTTTTCGAACTTTCCGATTGAAAAATCCGGAATTAGACTTTCGGGTATAGGAAACAATGAATTAAATGTCATAGGCATAACTCGTGTTCAGTTCAAAGTCGGTAAACGCACGTTTGCTGATACATTTGTTGTTGTAAAAAACTTTAATATGTATCCAGCTGTAATTATAGGATATCCATCTATGGGAAATCAAAACATTATCTTAGCCCCTGCCAAGCACGGCGTGTATATCAAAGGGAAATTCTATAAGTCTTCTAATACCTTAAAATCAGTTTTGGATAAAAAGGAGACGACAAATGTAACCGTAACGTACGTTGAAGAACCAATAACTTGTCTCACTAATAAAGAAATAATATACGCGACCCAGCAGAATTCTCGTTCACCCGTAATATCATCTTGCACGCAATCTATCGAACCAAACGTACCTTTGAATTTAATAGTGCAAATAAAGAAAACATTACCGGGATCTGAAATATTAATCCTTTCCGACACTTTGAAAACTAACGGATTGTCTGTCACACAAGCTATTTATACAGTAGGCTCACATCAACAATGTAATATTGAAGTCTGTAATCACTTAAATACCACTTTAGTAATTCACAAAAATCAACATACTTTGGATGTAGAAGTATATAAACATAGTATTCTTACCGTCGCTGAAATTAATCACGCTCAATCAGTTGCGGATGAATCCCTTTTGCAATCTATTAAAAATAAAATCAATAAAGACATTCAAGACGAAGAAATTCAGCAGAAAATTTTAGGACTTTTAACTAAATATCATGATGTTTTTTCCACTGCGGATGGATCCTTAGGAAAAACAGATGTGATCGAGCATCAAATAAGGTTAAAGGACAAGCAGAAAATTATCTATGTACCCTCGTACAGACTCCCTATGAAATTCCAGAATGAAATAAATGATGAAGTAGGTAAAATGCTAGAAGAAGGAGTCATTAGGAAATCAAACAGCCCTTATAATTTTCCTTTAATAGTTGTACCGAAAAAAGATCGAACATGGCGTATCTGCGCCGACTTTCGTCGTCTAAACGAGGAGACGATCCCTGATCGATTCCCAGTGCCATGTACTGACGATATTTTGTCTTTGTTAGGTCAGAATAAATATTTTACCAGTTTGGACTTACTTAAAGGCTTTCACCAGATATCATTAGAAGAAGATAGTATCCCATACACAGCCTTCAGCACAGCCAGGGGACATTATGAATTTTTACGGATGCCTTTTGGTTTACGTTGTGCTCCTATAACATTTACAAGAATGAATAACATAGTGTTTGGAGACTTGTTAGGGGATATATTGCATGCCTATATGGATGATCTTGTAATCTTTTCCAACACCTTAGAAGAACATCTACGTAAGTTAGAACTAGTGCTACAGAGATTAAGACAACATAACTTAAGGGTGAAGATTAGTAAGTGTGAATTTTTCAAAACAGAATTAATATATTTGGGTTTCATGGTGTCAAGCCAAGGTCTTAAAGTAGTCCATGATAAGGTGTCGGCTATACGTAATTTTCCCATACCTACTAATGTCAAGGGAATACAGCAATTTCTGGGTTGTAGTGGATATTACAGGCGTTTTATACGCAACTATTCAATAATAGCCGCTCCTTTAACTGATCTTACGAAGAAGGGCGTAGATTTCATATGGCCTGAGCAACATCAACAGGCGTTTAATACTTTGAAAGATGAACTGTGTAGTTCTCCTATCTTAAAATTTCCTGACTTCGGTAAGGAATTCTTCATTGCAACAGACGCCTCAGACTTAGGAGTAGGAGGGGTATTGCTTCAGCAATATGATAAACAATTTTTCCCGATAGCTTTCTATTCTCGAAAATTGAGAACTTCCGAAAATAAGTATGCAGTAATAGACAAGGAAGGGCTAGCTATTGTTAATTCACTAGTGCATTTTAAGTTCATAATTTACGGTTATCCCGTTAAGGTTCTTACTGACCATAAACCACTAACAGAGTTCTTTAAAGGCTTCAACCACAGCCCTAAACGAACTCGGTGGCATTTGATCATTCAAGATTTTGGCGCAAGAATCGGGTATTTACCTGGGAAAGCAAATATCATTGCGGATGCATTATCACGCAACCCCGTGTCATCTTGTACGGAGCCTTTAGCTGAATTAATAGATATATCAACATCCATGCCTATTGTTAAAACGATATCTGAACAAGAAGATTTAGGCTGGAGCGCTGAATTGTTAGACTAAGCAAAGAAAAGATCAGAAAATAGAAACAATTATAAATGCTTTGAAAGGCAATCATAAGGAAAAGGAATATATAAAGTATAAGCAGCAGAATTATATAATCAAAGATAATATTCTGTGTAGGACTGTGACAAGAAAAACCCGCAATACACCACATGTAACTAACGACCAGGTAGTAGTACCAATCTCACTTATTTCCACTGTCCTGAATTGGTTGCATTCAAATCCATTACATGGACACCCGGGGTTCTCATTAATGTCACAGAAAGCCAAATCATTGTTTTATTGGCATACGATGCTTACAGATATAAAAAGACACATAGCTAATTGTCGCACATGTCAGGAAAACAAAGGGCATACGAATACACCTGTCAGCCTAGGAGCTTATCCTGTGCCCAATCAACCCTTTGAAAGAATACATTTAGATTTGTTAACAGGATTTTACGAGTCAGACAGAGGAAATAAGCACCTCTTAGTAATTATAGATGCTTTAACTCGATATACAGAACTAATAGCGCTTAAAACTAAAACTGCGATTGAATGCGCTAGGAAGTTTTACGAGTGTTACATTTGTAAACATGGAATTCCACACATGATAATCTCAGACTCGGGTGGTGAATTTAATAATCACTTTCTTACCTCATTGTGTGAATTCCTCAGCATAAAGAAAATAAATACAATGATATATCACCCAGAGTCGAATGGGCTAGTGGAAAGAGCAAATAGGAAGATATTAAATATATTAAGAGTAACACTAGGGGGATCAGACCCCAACTGGGATATTGCAATACCGGCGGCACTGAGTACTCTGAATCATTCATATCATATATCATTTAAAATGTCACCACATGAAGCATTGTATGGTACCCCAGTTAGAACGCCTTTCCATGTATTAACGCCTACAACTAATCTATCAAATCCTTTAAAAGAATGTATAAATGCAAGTATAAGTCGATATGATATCCTTCGAAAGAATTTAGAAGAATCACAAATCATAATGAAAAGGAATCATGATAAAACAGCGAAACCAACTAAAACATATACCGTGGGTGATAACGTATATATTCAAATCAATGTACGAAAAGGGCTCAATTATAAACTAACACCTAAGTTTGAAGGCCCATTTAACATTTTGGAAACATTAACGGCCAATAGGTTTAGAGTTCAAAACGTATCCCAACCCACGGATGAGAGAATAGTACCATTGGCTCACATAAGAAATTAAAAAGAAAAGAGAGGGAAAGAAGTGAGGGAAATTTTTTTTTTTATTTTATGTGATTAAAAGTTTTCTTTTTAATACTGGAGTAATTACATATATTTTTCTCGTTACAGGTTTCCAAGATGAATTTTTTGTTGTTGGGAGTGATATTGTTCGCTCAGACATTTTTCTCGTGTGGGATGAGCTCTAAAACTAAAAGTATAAATTTTAAATATGGCACTATAGTTGAAAGACAAGAAGACGTTTTTATTACATCAACCAACGTAGTTGTAGAAGTGAATATGCAAGCAATTTTTCTTCCAGAGAATGATGTCACTAGCTTAAGAACCACCATTTCAAGGTTTTCTGCCTCATTGGATGAGTTGCATAGAAGACATTTTCATTTGACTACAGAGAGTTTGCTTGGATCAACATTAAAAGTTGCAGAGATGCTATCTGATGACTTGAAAAATAAAACTTACGAGACAGGATCTTTGGCTTATGACCTTTTGATGTGGACTGTAGGACACGAACATAAAGAAAGACGAAATCCGTTTATTTATGCTGCATTAAACATCTTTGGGTCTATTGTAAGTTTAGGTTTAGGAATTTCCAATCGTCTTAAAATTAGTAATCAAAATAAGAAAATTGAGTTCTTGACTCATGAAGATGAATTGATTATGTCAGAACTAAGGAATCAGTTAGCTTCAATCAATAAAATTATGGATTTAGTAAATGAACATTCAAATAATATCATTCAGATTATGGAAGTACAGGATTTGTTGGCAACGTTAACGTATTATGATTCAAAGATAGATCACATACATAACAGAATTGCACATTTCATTGAGAAATCCAAGGATTATGTAGAAGCTATCACGTTAGCAACTAAAGGTGTACTGTCGCCCCATTTGTTGCCTATAAATTACTTAAAGTTAATTCTGGAGAACGGAAGGGATAAACTAGGCTATGTTCCTTTGTTAGACGAACATAGGTTAGAATTTTATTACAGCCTAATTACAGTAAACGTTGATAATAACAAGATTAGGATTACAATTCCCTTTGATTCTTCTGATGCCTGGCAATCTTACAGGATATCACCATTTCCGACTTTCATGATGAATCACTCAAATCCAGTAATATCCAGTTTGACAGGACACGTATTGATTTCCCCAGACAAGGAAACATATACGGTCGTTAAAGACTTAAATCAATTAACTCACTGTTTAGATGCAATGGATAGAAAAATATGTACAGCTGACTCATTTGAATTCCATAAAAACTTAATGGATTCATGTGAGTTAGGTATAGTGCTAGACGGTGCTCTCTCCCATACAAGTGAAAATTGTCTGGATAAGCTTTATCCCTTTGACAATAATGAGTTCAATTGCAGACTGAACAATGGCTCGTGGATACGATACGACAAGGACGGCTTCAATGTATCATGCCCTGACGGATCCACGTCCTTCGCCCACGTCTTCGTTGCAGCAGATGGTTGTATCGGGACTTCCCCTAATTCCTTGGTGACTGGTCTACGGACACTCATCAGAGAACGAGCCTACTTCGCGAACTTCACGTGGACCTCTACAATGCCAGCACTACCTCTCCCGTACAACAGACAGGTTGCAAAGCGGTTGATGAAGCTTACCGAAATGGACCACCTGTCACCGACTTATAAGGAAATCCTTCACCCCATACTACTAGCAGGACTGGTTCTCACGGTGATGATATTTATCGCCGTGAACATCCTTGTTTGGCGTAGGTTACGGCACAGCAGGCAGCTACAACAGAACGTTTCGCCATGTCCAGACAAAACTCCTTATTTAATTCAGTTTAAAGCCGTTTGAAGCACACTTATACATTCAGGGGATGGAATTGATTCAAAGAGAGCAGCATCATTTGCATTTGGAACAAGCTTGTTTTCTAGGCCAAACCACATGTCATGTGTATAAAGTATGAAAAGTAATGGGCCAAGAACACTACCCTGTGGAACACCAGATATCACATTCCTCTACTCACTATGGTGCCCATCAACAACAACTCTTCGAGATCTATTACTTAAAAAATCAATAATAATGCTAAGAAACGACCCACCCACTCCCAACTGTTTGAGTTTGAAAACAAGGGCCTCATAATTAACACGGTCAAAGGCAGCACTAAAATTAAGGCCAATCATACGAACTTCCTGACCACAATCAAGGGATTTCTGTACAGTATTGGAGATTTTAAGAAGGGCATCACATGCTCCAAGGCCCTTACAAAAACCATATTGCAAACTAGGGAATGAATAATTACCTTCAGCAAACCTATTAAGAGGTTTTGCAAGAAGACGTTCAAAAACTTTAGATATGGGAGTTATGGAAATTGGGTGGTAATCAATTGGATTTGAGCTACCACAAACGCATTTACATAGAGGAGTAACATTACCAATAAGTGCTAAAAGCTCTTCATCTTGCTAACTTGCACAAAATAACAGATAACTTTGGAGCTAAGAAATCTGCAGTCTTAATAAAAAAACAAAGGAAAAATACCATTTGGGTTTACACCTCCATAAGCATCAAGGTCCATCAACAGAGCTTTAATTTCACGAGATTGAAAAGCTAAACTAGTTAGTTTGGCCTCAGGAAAACAGGAATGAAGAAGTTCAAGTTTTTCATTACTCTGTTTACTGTCAAAAACATCAAACAAAAGGGTTGCCTTTTCCTTTGGACAGTGAGTGCCTGAGCCATCTTGTTTAAGTAAAGGAGAAACTGTTGCATCTACACCAAAGAGAGCAGATTTAAGGGTAGACCACCATTTATGTTCCTGAGTTGTACCAGAATATGGTTAAATTGTATTCCTTTTAAGTTAAGGCATAAACTCTCTGAGCAAAAGCTCTAAGCTGAGCATAGTTAATCGAAGGTCAAATCTGATCTCCTTCCAAATATGATGTGCCTCCTGCTTCTCCAAGTAAGCCCATCTACAATCATCATTAAACCACGGTTTGTCCTTCACTCGGTACCTTAGCACTCGAGAAGGGATACGCCTATCAATTATGTTGACTAGATTCTCATTCAAAGGGACAACAGGATCAACACTACTATATAATTGTGACTAATTCAAGCACAAAAGATCATGCAAAATCCCATTCCAGTCTGCTTGAGATTTCATATAAATTTTACAAGAGTATGATACATCAGGGACAGGCTGCTCAGTCTTCACTAATAATGATATCAAGGCATGATCAGATGTCCCGACTGGAGAACCAACCATACTAGTTATAACGCCAGGGGAGTCAGTGTATACGAGGTCCAAGCAATTACCAGACCTATGAGTAGCTTCACTAAAGATTTGCTCACAGCCTGATTCAGAGGCAAAGTCTAAAACTCTTAAGCCATGGCGATCGGTAGGAGAGATAGAACTTAACCACTCCCTATGGTGAACATTAAAATCACCAACAAAGACAAAAGAAGCCTTTCTATCATCTTCTTGTATCTTAGCCACAATGGTAAGGAGATAATCGAAGATAGAGTCATCCATGTCTGAATTCTCGTAGATCGAACACAAATAGAAGTTGTTATGCCTGCCACAAACTTTTATTACCTAAATCTCATGGCATCTAGATTCATAGCTGGACTTATGAGAAGCAGGGTACTCGGTACTAATATATACCGCCATTCCCCTAGCCCTACGGCCCCCCAGATGCTGAAGCCTTGATGAGGATGGGGGGCTTAAGGATTAGCAGCTGGGCACAGATGAACAGTGGGAACTACTTTCCCACTGGACCTCGGTGCCCAACTGTTGATCCAACTAAATCAGCCAGCACTTTCTCTTTTCCTTTTGGTTATATCTTTTATTCTCCCATCTCTTCCTTATCGGCTTGAACTTGTTGACTACTTTGGCTTGTTTGATTATATTTTGGCTGCTGCTTTGGATTTGGCACAGTGCGGGATGGACAGCATTCCATCTCAACCTGTGCCACTTTAGATGCCATCACCCTCTGGCAGACACCATTGAGTGCAGACCAAGTCTGTTAAGAGTCGGGCTCCAGTGATCCGGTTGTAAGTCGCCCATATTTTCTGGTAATGGGTGACGCCAGGCATTGGAGTCGCCAGTGGGAGGGGCTAACTACCCCCACTGACCAGTGTACACCCACCTAAAGAGATGCAGCCCCTCTCTTAATAGAGGACTGGTCCCCGCTGAAGCCTCTTCTCGTGTTGGGCCACATGGGATAGGGGGACTGACATCCTCCGATAAGAGGTGGATAACCCGGTTTCCTTTTTCAAAGAAAACCAACCCCTCTGTTGACGACCTGGAAAATAGAAGCATGGACCTTGGTACAGACAGCTCCAACTCGGGTTCTAATATTTTAACATTAGAAGCTTATTCACGTTATGCTAAGAATGATAAGAAAACACTAGAGAAGAGAGAGAGAGAGAGAGAGAGTGAGAAATGATGACAGTACAGAAAGATATAGAAAAGTAGAAGTAGTACCTGGTCACTATGAAGTAATGAACTATAAAAAAATTTTTATTCTGGAATTTGAAAATGGAAGAAATGAGCGCGTAAATGTTTTTAAGGCTAACAGAGAAATAGTTACTATATGTGGAGGGCAGCCAAAAATTCTTCGCCAAGGACTTGGAAGTCTTGATAGAGACACTATCGCCAATACAAAGTGAAAAATTAAAAACTTCCAAAATTGGATGGTCATAGTGTCAAATGCGTTTCGCACCCCACTTTCAACCAGCATAGGGATGTGATATATGCTCCAGAATTGCTGGACATAGAGGAAAAAGAAATTGAGGATGAACTGAAAAGTCAAGGAGCAGTATAATTAGTCAGAATGAGAAAGAGAGTTGGAGAATGGCGTATTCCTCTTGCTTTTTTTATTGTAACATTTGATCAATGCAGATTACCAAATGTTATTAAAGCTGGTTGGCTATCTTTGAAGGTGAAACCATATATCCCTTCACCATTATGATGTTATCATTGTCAGATGTATGGCCATTTAAGCCAGAAATCCAAGGTAAAACTGAATAATAAGCCAGGTGTTTGTGCCAACTGTGAAAAAAATACTCATGGTGCATGCATAGAAAATCCAAATTGCATACATTGTGGGGAAGCACACCCAGCTACATCTAAAAGCTGCATTAAGTTTATTTTTGAAAAAGAAATTCATGCCATTAGGACCACACACGGACGAAAAGTTTATCCCTAATTCTAACATTAAGAAACATATGAAAGTAGTTAAAGAGGTTGAAAGTCCCATTGCAAATTTATATCCAGAAATTGTAGAAACACCAAACCAGATACTTAAAGATCTAAAAGATACTCCCTTTCTAAACATTAGTACAAACCTCTCTCAGGCCGTGTTCTTGCCTGATCTGATGGAGGTTCCACTTGAAACCAATTTACCTGGTGAACCTGTTGTGGGGAAGGTTAAAAAATCTGATATCCCACAACCTTTTAATAAAAAAAGAGAGAGACCTCCATCACTCTCGCCTCCTACCATAGTAAACATAAAGTCACGACTTCAAATAAATATGATGTCTTGTCTGCTGATGTTTCTGATCAACTGGAAGGTAAATTAGGTAAATCAGAAATTCAAGTTGAGGTCCATCATCCTCCTTAACAATTAGATCAAAAGGATACAAAGAAAAAGACAAACACAAAACCCAATATATCAAAATCCTCTATAGAAATACCACCGGAAAATAGTGTTAGAAAAAATATTGCCAATGGGATGACATCATCCAAGGTGTCTTCCAAAGAATAAACCATAGTTTTTTCCTCCATTCTGCAATGGAATTGCCAGGGTTTAAGGGCGAAATATGAAGAACATAGGCTCCTCATACGTGAGTACTCCCCTATAACTGTATGTCTACAAAAAAGCAAGCTATATGCTAATACTGCTTGTCCTCGAGAGTATGTTAGCTATAGGACACCATATGATCAACGAGCAGGGAGCCATGGGGGAAGTCTTATACGTTTGTCGAGAAGTTCCCCAAATATCTTTGTCTATCTGTACCCCACTGCAGGCAGTGGTTGTACAGATTTATATAGGGAAAATAATACACAATCTATTCTCTTTACTTGCCTCCAAATGATAACATCTCGTATGACAATTTAGTAGAGGTGATTAAACGACTCCCACAACCCACAACCCTTTCTCTTACTAGGAGGTGTTAATCGTAGACATCCTTTATGGGGTGATGTTTTGGCAAACACAATGGGTTATATTATATCATCAATTTTGGAGAATGAAAATGTAGGACTCCCTAATACAGGAGAGCCCACACACTTTCTATACAGACAGGTACCTTGTCCTGCATTGACCTATCAATTGCAAGCTCTAACTGTCTTCTCGATTTTAACTGGAGAACATTAGATGAATGGCATACTAGTGATCTTGCACTAATCATTATAAACTCCATTCCCAAAACAACAGGGATATTCTGGTGGTTATTAGAACTAACTGCCTTGCACAGAGCCACAAGAAAGTATTTAACTCGATTGCACAGGCTCCGTACTGAGGAAAATATAGTCATATGCAAGAAATGTAGAGCACAGTTCCGTCGTGCCATGAAAGTAGCTAAACGCCAGTCTTGGGTGTCATTTTTGTTTCAGCTATTAACAGTAGAAGACCAACATCATCTGTGTGGCGGAAAGTGAAAAAGATAGCAGGCAAATTCCACCCAAACCCACCACCAGTTTTAAGGGTAAATGATCAGTATATAACTGGAGCAACCGAAGTTAGCAATGCTCTGGCTGATCATTTTTCAAATGTATCATGCAAGTGTGAAGCAGCTCCTGGTCACCAGTATAGGAGAATTGAAGAAAAGAAAGTTTTAAATTTCGCAACAATCAAATAACAGTCATACAATTTTCCTTTTACTGAAAGAAAATTTGATTCTGCACTTGCTACGTCTACTGATACAGCCCCTGGACCCGATGGAATTCCATACGCAGTGATTAAACATGTACATATTAATACAAAGTTATCTATTTTAAGCATTATTAATAGAATATGGCATGATCATAGTTATCCAAGTGTTTGAGAACTAGTCGTTATTTTAGGCTTTTTAAAACCGGGTAAGGACAAGTTTTTAGCAGCATATTATAGGCCAATTTCATTGACATCTTGTTTATGCAAAATCATGGAGAATATGGTCAATGCAAGGCTGATGTGGTACCTTGAAAAGAAGGGTATTTTATCACCCATTCAATGTGGATTCAGGAAAATGCTTTCAACAACTGATGTGTTGATACGACTTGAGTCATCTATTTGTGAAGCCTTTGCTTCCAAACAGCACCATGTAACAGTCTTTTTTTTACCATGAAAAGGCATATGATACTGCATGGAGATATGGTATAATTAAAACCATTCATGAATTGGTTTTAAGAGGAGAGATATCACTATTTATTCAGTCATTTCTTTCACATAGAATTTTCCAAGTGAGAGTTGGGGAAACTCTTATCAGAGAGTAAATGCCAGGAAGGAGTTCCCCAGGGTAGTGTGCTGAGTGTGACTCTATTTGCACTAGCAATTAATGGGATATCTTCAGTCATTCCCCAAGATATCCTCTCCACACTATTTGTGGATGATCTCTCTAAGCATTTGCTGGAGGTAGAATGGCAATAGTAGGGAGAAAACTACAACTCGCAATTGATAAAATTATTCAGTGGGCTGATATGAATGGGTTTAAGTTTTCAACAGGCAAAAGTACTATTGTCCATTTCTATCGTATCCGGGGATTACATCCAGACCCGGATATATACATGAAAGGACAATGGATCCTATTTGTAGGGGAAGCTAAATGTTTAGGATTGATTTTCGATTGTAGGTTACCACACTTAAAGGCATTAAGTGCTAAATGTCTTGAGGCTCTGAATCTTTTAAAAGTATTGTCCCATACATAATGGGGGCCAGACCGTATAACTATTTCAAAGTCATACAAGGCCTTAATTTTTTCCAAAATTAGTTATGGGTGTTAAATATACTCCCCAGCCACCCACGTCGGTTAAAGATATTAGATTCAGTACATCATGCTGGTATTAGATTGTCCACAGGAGCGTTTAGAACCTCACCTATCCCAAGTCTCCTTGTTGATGCTGGAGAGTTGCCTCTGGACCGGTACCGAATGTGTTCCATTATTCGGTATTGGTTTAGGTTACAAAGACTCCCTAACTCTTTTGCATTTCAGACTACAAGCCTTGTAAGGCACTCAACATACTTTGAGTTGCACCCAAAATCTCCTCAACCTTATGGCTTTCGGGTAAAACAATTATTAAACAGGGTTGATATAATTAGAGGTAAGGTGCTTCCATTTAAGATATTATCAACCCCTCCGTGAAAATTACCAGAGATATCTTTTTGTAAATATTTTATTGGTGTTAAAAAAAAAATGACTGACTTAGAAGGTAGGTCTCTTTTTATGGAACATTTTTAGGAACATAAGGAATCCACCTTTATATATACTGATGGCTCCAAATCTGATGCTGCCATTGGATATGGAGTATATAGTAGTTCTTTTAACTGTAGAGGTGCACGTCCTTCAATATTTTCCATAGTTACTGCGGAATTATATGGCATACTAACCGCTATTGAGAAAATAGCGTTAAAAGAGGAGGACAATTTTACCATTTTTAGTGATTCAAGAAGTGTCATTCAAGCTTTAGAAGTTTTTTATTCGAGTAACCTTTAGTTTGAAAGATTTTAGAGTGGCTTTTAATCATTGGCCTGAAAGGTGTAACAGTTCGATTTTGCCGGGTTCCGGCCCACGTAGGTGTGTCTGAAAATGAAAAGGCACATTCACTGGTAAAGATTGCTGCAGCAGAGTTGCTACCAAGAAGGTATTCCATTTTTTGTAATGATTTTTTACCACCAATTATGATTTTACTTGTACAATTGGCAACAGTGTTGGTATAGTTTAACCGAAAATAAGATTGTTATACCCCCTTGGAGATATAATGGGATGCCCCAAAAATGGGAGACTACTCTTAGTTGTTTCTGCATTGGTCACACTCGGATGACACATGAGTTTTTGCTGGCTGGCCAACACCAATGATATTGTGACAGCTGTTTAATACCCTTGACTTTGAGGCATGTGTTGACTGAATGCCCCACTTATAGCACAGAAAGAAATAGATAACTGTTAAAGGCTCGGGGTGAAGATGGCAGGTTCATCCTTGCCAAGATCCTTGGACACAATGTGTCGTACAACGATAGTGATATTTTTAAATTTCTATCAGAAGCAGGTCTTAATGCTATTCAACTTTTATAACGTATTTACTTCTCTGGTTTTAATTGAATATTCTTTTAATCTTTATTTTTAATAAACGATATTGGCGTCAATGACCTTCGATGTCAGGATGCCATAGAACTCCAAATCAATCAATCAATCAACCTGGCCCTAGGGATGGCATCACTTTTCAACATGATTGGCTTCCTAAAACCAGTTATAAGGAGCTCAGATGAGTGCCTCATATTAGAAACCAAAGTTTCTGAGCACAAAAGAATATCATACTGTCTGGACGCAACTGTAAGGTCATGAATATTTGCATGAAGACCACGAATATTGCAATACAGAAGACGACATTGACGAAATCTAGGACATACTGGTCCCGGATTTTGCTCAATGTCTCCAGCCAGCATAAGAATTGATAGTAATAAAAAATACACCATACTTAAAAACTATACCCTCTTAATGAAAGAATGCCTTGATGAAGTCATTGAGTTCAGCACGGCATTTTATTCCCGTGCTGAAACTTCAACCTTCTCCTAATTTTATAAACTTTCTTTCATGTTGTTTTCCCAACCCTGTGAGTAAAATTTCCCTTATGTATATGTGTGTATATTTACAAATATATGTCTTTTTCTTATGGCGTGGATGTTTCTGCATCTGTTATTGCCACTTGGATGGATGTTTCTACATAAGTTATCGCTGCCTGCTTTGATGAATGGGAAAGGTGTCACGGTTGGGAGGTATTTGTGCTTAAAACTATATGTGAGAGTATTGGATGATCTCAGCCATCCTGAAGATGGTTTGGACCTTTTTGGCGGAACTATTCTCAAGTGTTGTGTCTTCGGAATCCAGGGGATCCAATGCTTGGGGTAGGACTCTCGGCTTTTGGCCAGAAGCCCATCATTACGGATATGGGAAGGATGATTCCATAGTTTCTTGGTCTCAGTCCTAACAGGCGGGTTCACCTTTCACCTGTGCCTCTATATCTGTTTTGGTGCTATCCTTCGTGTAGGGTATGGAGTGGACCATCTGGGAAGTATACTCTCATTGTGCCGGTAGTGGAGAGTGCAAATTTCCTTCCTAACATGTGATGCCTTAATGTTCTCAAGCAGGTGAATCAAACAATTTCAAATCACATTTCTCTCTCCTTGCTTCTCATGGATTCTTGTGACAACGACCCCCCTCCCCTGGATATGCTGACTCGCCTCCGGCACTGTTGACGACCTCTGGCAATTCACCTACAGAAAATTCCATTGACGACTTTGGAACTAAAAAGGACTATTCTTCGAACATTCGAAAAAAGGGTAATTTGGGCATCACAGGGAAATTGAAAATCCTGCACGTTACCGAAATCCCATTAGAAGCTAATTATGATATGCTACATAAAATATTTGAATGGTACGGATTAATAAAAGAAATTAGAATGAAACTTCAAGTTCATAAATGGGATTCCTGGGTATTATTCAATTGTTATGAGGAAGCATTCAATGCAAGTCGTAATATTGTTAATATTAAAGTAGGTAATGTAAGTATTAAGTGTGCTCTGTGTGATGGGGTACCTAAAGATCTGGATGCCTACAGACCAGCAGACTGGATTGATAAAGACAGAAATAGATATGCCATCTCAAAGAAAGCCAAAACCACCTATGTGGCTTCTTGCTCAATCTACAGGAGGTACAGAAAATTATTTTAAGATCTGCAAATTTCTTCAGAGGAAGGTAGGAATGATCGCACCCGGAGATATATTTTGATTCGGTTAGAAAAGTTACATGATAAAGGCCAAGTCATACACACAGTCTGTTATATTGTCCAATTTAAAGACAGTAAATGATGATATAAAATTGGACATCAAACCCCATCTAAACTTTAGCTATGGAAAGGGAGTGGTTTTCAGTAGGGATCTATATGAATTTACGGAAGAGGAGATATTAGTTATGTGTCGACTATCAGTGTGGAAAGTACATAAAGTACCTGGAACATCAATGATTATCCTTACTTTCCAGGATGCTGATGAAAGGATTAGAGTTCGACCATTTAAGCAGAAGCCACTGCAATGTTTTAATTGCTTTAAATTTGGGCATCCTTCCAAAGTTTGCAAGAATGATAAAATTTGTAATACTTGCTCCAATCTTTACCATGGAGAATGTACTTGAACTACAACTCAAATCATAAATCTGATGATAGGAGCTGCCAGCTTTATAAGTCAGAAGAAGCTGCCCTCAATAAATAAATTATTGAACATGTAAGCGTAGGACATGCCTAGAGATTATTAAATAAATCTACTACCTATGCAAAGACATTAAAAACCGGAGAAAAAAATCCTCGGGAATCATCTAACCCACCTACTACTGTAGGTAGTTCTCAAAAAAGAAATTCACCATCTACTGATAAAGTGCTGCATAATAAGGCAAGAATATCTCATCCTAAAGATTTACCATTGAGTATTAACAAAAAGCCATTGCCCACCACTATCAAACCTTTGTCCCCCATTACAAAGGATAGTACTAACCTCTCCCAGGCCATATCATTGCCTGATTTAATGGAGATTCCACCTGAAACCAAGTTATCAGGTATACCTGTAGTGGGGAAGGTACAAAAACCTGGTAGCTCACAACCTATTAATCATAAAAGAGAGACCTCCATCTCTCTCACCCCCTTCCATAAGAAATATTAGAGTTATGAGATCAAATAGATATGATATTTTGTTTGTTGATGTTTCTGATCAACTGGAAGTTGATTCAAATAAATCGTAAATTCAAGTGGAGGTCCAGCAACCTCCTCAACAATCCGATCAAAAAGACAAAAAGAAAATTATAAATGCTAATCCCAATCTATCAAGACCCTCTTTAATAAAACCACCTGGAAATAGTGTTAAATCAAAAACTGCTAATGGGAAGACTCCATCCAAGGGGTCTACCAAATTATAAACTATAATTTTTTCCTCCATTTTGCAATGGAATTGTCAGGGTTTAGGGCCAGATGTGAAGAACTTATTCTTGAGCATTCCCCCATGATTATTTGTCTACAGAAGAGCAAACTTGATCATAATACTCCTTGTCCTCACGAATATATTAGTCATAGGACACGATATGATCACCAAGTGGGGAGCCATGGCGGAAGTCTCATATACATTCGTCGAGATGTTCCCCAAGTTTCTCTGTCTATTCGTACACCTCTGCAGACAGTGATTGTACAGATTGATATAGGGAGAAAATATACAATTTGTTCTCTTTACTTGCCTCCAAATGATAACATTTTGTATGATAACTTAGTAAAGGTGATTCAACAATTCCCTCAACCTTTTCTTTTACTTGGAGATTTGAATGGTAGACATCCTTTGTGGGGTGATGTTTTAGCAAATACGAGAGGAAATATCATATAATTAATTGTGGAAAATGAGGATGTGGGACTCCTTAATACAGGAGAGCCCACACACTTTCATGTCCAGACAGGTACCTTGTCATGTATTGACCTATCAATCGTTAGCATTGCCTTTTTGATTTCGATTGGAGGACATTAGATGATTGGTATACTAGTGATCATGCACCAATCATTATAAACACCAACAATGGTCCCCCTTTACAGAGATCGCCACGATGGAATCTTGACAAGGCGGACTGGGATAGATTTTGTGAGGTAAGCAAAATTGAGGGGGATGCAGGACAGGTTGAAAATATTGATGATGCCATAGACTTACTGAATGGAATTCTCCATACAGCAGGAGTCAATTCAATTCTCAAAATAACAGGGTTATTCAAAAGACGACCAGTCCCGTAGTGGTCTTCAGAACTAACTGCCCTGCACCGAGCCACAAGAAGATCTCTTAACACGATTGCATAGACGCAGAACTGATGAGAATTTAATTATGTACAAGAAATGTAGAGCACAGTTCTGTCGTGCCATGAAAGAAACAAGGCGCCAGTCATGGATGTCTTTTGTTTCCTCCATTAACAGTAGAACACCACCATCTTCTGTGTGGGGGAAAGTAAAAAAGATAGCTGGCAAATTTACCCCAACCCACCACCAGTGTTGAGGGTGAATGGTCAGTATGTAACTGAAGCAAATGATGTTAGCAATGCCCTGGCAAATCATTTTTCAAATGTATCCAGCAAGTGTGAAGGAGCCCCTGGTCACCAGTATAGGAGCATTGAGGAAAAGAACATTTTAAATTTTGCAACAGGAAGGGAAGAGTCATATAATTCTCCTTTTACTGAAAGAGAATATTATACGGCACTTTCCACTTGTAACGATACACCCCCTGGACCCGATGGAATTCCATATGCAATGGTTAAACATGTACATTTTAATACAAAGTTATTTATTTTAAGCATTTTTAATAGAATATGGTATGATCATAGTTATCCAAGTGTTTGGGAACTAGCCATTATTTTAGCCTTTTTAAAACCCAGTAAGGACAAGTATTTAGCAGCAAACTACCAACCTATTGCATTGACATCTTGTTTATGTAAAATCATGGAGAAGATGGTCAATGCAAGGCTGATGTGGTATCTTGAAAAAAAGGGTATTTTATCACCCATTCAATGTGGATTCAGAAAAATGCACTCAACGACTGATGTGTTGATACAACTTGAGTCATCTATTTTGTGAAGCGTTTGCTTCCAAATAGCACCATGTGAGTCTTTTTTTACCTTAAAAAGGCATATGATACCACTTGGAGATATGGTATACTTAAAACAATTCATGAATTGGGATGGAGAGGAGAGCTTCTGCTATTTATTCAGGCATTTCTTTCACATAGAGTTTTTCAAGTTAGAGTGGGGGAAACTCTATCAGAGAGTAAATGCCAGGAAGAAGGAGTTCCTCTGGGTAGTGTGCTGACTGTAACCCTTTTTGCACTAGCAATTAATGGGATATCCTCAGGTCATTCCCTGGGATGTTCTCTCAACATTATTTGTGGATGATCTCTCAACATTATTTCTGGATGATCTCTCCATATCATTTGCTGGAGCTAGAATGGCAATGGTTGGGAGAAAACTACAATTCTCAATTGACAAAATTATCCAGTGGGCCAATATGAATGGATTTAAATTCTTGACAAGTAAAACTACTTTTGTACATTTCTGTCGTATCCGTGGAGCACATCCAGACCCGGATATATGCATTAAAGGTCAACGTATCCCATGTAGGGGAAGGTAAATTTTTAGGTTTGATATTTGATTGTAGACTTACATGGGTTTCTCACCTAAAAGTGTTAAAAGCTAAATTTGTTGAGGCTCTGAATCTTTTAAAAGTATTATCCCAAACATCATGGAGGGCAAACCGCAATACTATTTTAAAATTATACAAGGCCTTGATTTGCTGATTAAAGATACAGTGAGCCCTCGTTTATCGCGGTAGATAGGTTCCAGACCCGACCGCTATAGGTGAAAATCCGGGAAGTAGGGACACCATATTTACGTATTTATTTAACATGTATATTCAGACTTTTAAAACCTTCCCTTGTATGTAGTACTGTTAACAAACTACCCTTTAATGTACAGAACACCTAATGCATGTACTACAGTACCCTAAACTAAAACAGGCACAAATATTAAAGGCGATTTTATATCATGCGTTTCCTAAACACGCCAAAAAGCACGATATAAAATGGCAACCAATGTTTTGTTTACGTTTATCTCTGATCATAATGAAGAAACAAACGCATTTAGTGTACACATCTGTGTATAGATTAGTTTTTGCATCGATTATATTGATTATACAGTATGTTGATTTTGTTATTACCAATGTTTTACTTAATTTTTCTTAGGACTTCCAAATGAAATGTTTTTCTTTATGACGCCGCCTGAAACGGCGGCGTCATAAAGTACGCTCCATCTTCGATCGTAATAAACAAACGAAGGCATTTAACGCGCATGATGAAAGTGATAAATAATGATATTACAGTAAAAGCTTTTAGAAAATATGTTATTACAAATATTATTTACCGTATCTATATAAAATCATACAGTACATACGTAGCAAGGCAGGAAAACAATTTACGAGAGAGAGAGAGAGAGAGAGAGAGAGAGAGAGAGTTGTTTTACGTACGTAATGTAAATTTTAAACAAAAAAATATGATAGGTTATAACATGTATACAGTATTCAGACTTTTAAAACCTTCCCTTTAACTTAATGCATACTAAACTAAAACAGGCACAAATATCATAATTTTAGAATATTAAAGTAAAAAATAAAGATTGTTACTGTACTCACCACGAAAGAAGTTGAAGAAAAACTTGAATGATGATGGCGATGAATTTGCTGCACAGTAGAAATGATGATGATGAAGCTGATGATGTCTTCTGCTGTGCAGCCAATGATAGTATTTTACGTCTCTTCAGCCAGAGGTGTCTTTTCCTGGGACACCTCTTCAACTTCTTCCTGGGACACTTCTTCAATTTCTTCCCAAAGGCGTAGCAGCAAGAGGAACTGGCTCTTTTTTGCGAGGCTGGAAGAACATTGTGATCGGAAGTTTCTGCCGCTGCTTCTTTTTTTGCTCGAAGAGCATCCTGTAGGGAGTCATGATGTCATCGATCTTGTTGCAGAATTGCATAGAACGAACCATATCCTCGTCCCACTCTTGCAACATTTCTTTCACCTCCTTCACATGGTTGCAGAACTTGGCAAGCCGTTCTAATGTTAAGCCCGTTTCTTCGACATTTTCTTGGGTCTCTTCCTGTGTTTCACTGTCTTCTTCACTGGCCGATTTCGTCAGGTCTTTTAGGTCTGCGTCAGTTAGCGGCTGGGAATGGCAGTCCAACAACTCGTCGACGTCTTCAGTCGTCATGTCACCAAACCTGTCACCTCCAATTATCGCAGCCAACTGCACAGATTTGCGTATTGCAGAGTGTTGAATCTCAGACGGTGTAAATCCCTCGTCATCGTAAACAATCTGGGGCCACAACTTCTTCCAGCTCGCATTGACAGTAGCAGGTTTCATTTCTTGCAGTGCCTTCTGGATATTCTGCAGGCACGTGGCTATTGTGTACTTACGCCAGTACGCCTTCAAATTGAATGTTTCATCTTCATCTTCTTGGGCAGCATCCACACACGCAACGAGGTCCGCCAAGGTATTCTTCGTGTAGAGGGCCTTGAACGCCCTGATAACCCCCTGGTCCATCGGTTGAATTAATGACGTGGTGTTGGGTGGCAGGAACTCAACCTGAATGCCCTCATGTGACAGATCAGTTGCGTGTCCGCCAGCGTTATCCATAAGGAGAAGGATCTTAAATGGCAAGCCCTTCTCTACGAGATATTTGCTGACTTGCGGAATAAAACACTGGTGGAACCAGTTGGAGGTCAGCATCTTCGTAATCCATGCTTTTTGATTATGCATCCAGTCCACGGGAAGGAGATTCTTATTCTTATTTTTAAAAGCGCGAGGATTTTTCGACTTGTAAATAAGCCCCAGCTTTAGCAAAAATCCAGCAGCATTGCCACACATCACGAGGGTTACGCGATCTTTGAACGCTTTAAAGCCAGAGGCTTTGGCTTCTTCTTTAAACAGGAAAGTTCGCGACAGCATTCTCTTCCAAAACAAGCCGGTCTCATCCATATTAAACACTTGTTCCGGCTTGTATCCACCTTCAGCGATAATGTTCTTGAACGTCTCGTTCGCATAAGTTTCAGCAGCGGTAGTGTCAGCGGAAGCAGCCTCGCCATGCAGGGAAACGCTTTTCAGGCCGAAGCGTTTCTGAAACTTTGCGAACCATCCTTTGCTGGCGGAGAAACGTTGTTTCTGAGGCTGGGAATCAGTGGATGTCCCTGGTTGAGGTTCATCTACATCATCTTCTTCTTCAGCATGGTTGCCATCGTCGTCTTATGGTTCCTTTGCCGCAAAATTCTCATACAAGCCCAAAGCCTTGGTTCGGATGGTGTTCGTATCCAAGGCTATGTTCTTCTTCCGGCAGTCGGCAATCCAAACTGCTAAAGCACCTTCCATACGGACGATCGTTTTATTACACGTGGTAACGACTCGCTTCGCTGATCTGCTAAAGGTGATGGCAGCCGTCTTTCTAATGTTCGCCTCGTCCTTCTTGATGTAGCGAACGGTGGATTCGTTCACTCCAAAATGGCGGGCTGCGGCCGCATAACTTCTGCCTTCTTTTAACATATCGAGAAGTGTCACCTTCTCAGCAATCGTCATCATCTTTCGGTGGCGTTTAGGCTCACTACCAGCCTTAGTAGAAGCAGAATGCTTGGGAGCCATTGTACAGTAGGGGTTAAACAGAAAGTTCAACAAAAAGTTCAACTTAAAACAGTCACGCACAGCACAGATTAAAGTTCACAATAACGTAGCAGCATCTACCCGGCGAGAGAGCGGCAAACGAAGTAGCCGCGAAAAGATGCTGCGGGTTGGAGAAGCGGTCAAAACACCAATCACAGGCTAGATTTCAAAACTTGGGATCTGATTCGTCATCTATCAGCACTTGAACCAATCACAGTCTGTCTTACATGCTACGTAGTAGTTACCAATTCAAATACAAGATACTACGTGTACAACTTTACGTACGCTATTTTACGCTTGTTTTATTGTAGGATATGTACGCTTATTCGAGATGTGAATTTTGCAACAAAGAATATTATTGGATGCAGTACTACGTACGTATACATACAAAAGATTCATGGAAAAGATGGGCATCCATTACATTTGTAGTAGTAGCCATCAGCAGCCTTACACCATTCAAATACGGTATGACTGCATCTGATTTGCGTTTCATGTTCGATTTAATTTACTACGTACTGTATTCTGAATTATCGTATGATCACATTCTCTTTTCGTGTTTTATTTCTTTTTGTACTGAATTATATGTCATATGTAATGCAATGAACCATCAGTAAGAGCAGATATTACTAATTACAGTATTAATGGAATTAACGAAATACGTATTTGGGGTCTTCATATATCGCTGTATTTTCGAAATTTCTGGAAAATCCGCGATATGTGTATATACATGCGTTATGAAAAAAATCCGCGAAGTGGTGAATCCGCGATAGTCGAACCGCGAAGTAGCGAGGGCTCACTGTATGAGATTCAATACATTATGCTGGTATTAGACTGTCCAAAGGAGCGTTTAGAACGTCACCTATCCCAAGTCTCCTTGTTGATGCTGGAGACTTACTTCTAGACCTTTACCGAATGTCTTCCATTATTCGGTATCGGTTTAGATTGCAAAGACTTCCTAAGTCTTTAGCCTTTCAGACTGCAAGCCTTGTAAGACACCCCCACATACTTTGAGTTGCACCCAAAATCTCAATCTTATGCCTTTCGGGTTAAACAATTATTAAACAGTCTTGATATAATTAGAATTAAGGTACTTCCATTCAAGGCATCATCAACGCCTCCATGGAAATTAGCAGAGATATCTTTTTGTAAATACTTTATTGGAGTTAAGAAGAATATGACAGACGTAGAAGCCAGGTCTCTTTTTATGGAACATGTTGAAGAACATAGAGGATCAACTTTTATATATACTGATGGCTCCAAATCTGATGCTGGCGTTGGATTTGTAGTACATAGTAATGGTTTTAATTGTAGAGGTGCACTTCCTCTAACCTCTTCCATATTTACTGCCGAACTGTATGGCATATTAACTGCAATTGAGATAATAGCATTGGAGGAGGAGGGTAATTTTAAAATTTTTAGTGATGCAAGGAGTGTCCTTCAAGCTTTAGAAGTTTTTAATTCTAGTAACCCTCTAGTTTTAAAGATTATAGAATGGCTTTTTATTATTAGACAGAGAGGTATAATGGTTCGATTTTTTGGGTTCCAGCACATGTAGGTGTGTGTGGAAAGGAGAAGGCAGATTCACTGGCAAAGAATGCTGCATCCGTGTTGCTGCCAAGAAGGTATCCCATTCCCTGTAATGATTTCCTACCTAACATCAAGAAATTGCTTTGCAATAAATGGCAACAGCACTGGGATAGTCTAGATGGCAATAAAATGAGAGAAGTAACAAATGTCATATCTCCTTGGAGGTATAACATGATTCCCTGAAAATGGGAGAAGTCTCTTTGTCGTCTCCGTATTGGTCACACTCGGTTGACACACGAGTTTCTGCTGAAGGGCCAACACCAAGCGTATTGTGACGACTGTTTAGTTCCTCTAACACTGAGGCCTTTGTTGACCGAATGCTCAAATTATAATAACTTAAGAAATAGATATTTGTTTGAGGCTCGAGGTGAGGGTGACAGGTTCATCCTTGCCAAGATTCTTGGACATGATGTGTCATTTTTAGATTTAGTTCTGAAGCAGGTCTTTTGAAAACTATTTAACATTTATAATAACATTCAACTTTTATGATTTTAATAGAATATTATTTTATTTTTATTTTATATATAAACTAAATGATATCTGCGTCAGTGACATTAGATGTCAGGATGCCTGAAAACTTTAAAACAATCAATCAATTAAAAACTAGATTAACAAGAATTATAATAAAATATGTACAGAATTATAAATAAAGTGATCGATCAAACCCATAGACTATAGTAGAAAGTCGGAAAAACTGGTCAACATGGAGGAGCTGATACACCATGCAAGGCTAAATACCCTCCAGGATAGCCACTTCAACTGAAGGGAGGACAGTAAGGATGGTTTTGAGAAGAAAAATAATCAGACAAGTAAAAGACAACCTCTTGAAAAACCACCAGGCATCCATGGCCCTTCTATTAAGCCTGCCCAACACACTATTTAAAAAAACAAGAGGAAGAGAAAAAAAATAAGATAGAATAGTGTGCCCTAGTGTTCCCTCAAGCAAGAGAACTCTAACCCAAGACAGTGGAAGACCATGGTACAGAGGCTATGGCACTACCCAAGACTAGAGAACAATGATTTTGGAGTGTCCTTCTAGAAGAGCTGCTTACCATTACTAAAGAGTCTCTTCTACCCTTACCAAATGGAAAGTACACTGAACAATTGCAGTACAGTAATTAATGCCTTTGGTGAAGAAGTGTTTAGTAATCTCATTGTTGTCAGGTGTATGAGGAAAGACGAGAATCTGTAATGAATAGGCCAGACTATTCGGTGTATGTGTAGGCAAAGAAAAAATAAGCCGTAACCAGAGAGATGTATCCAATACATTACTGTCTGGCCAGTCAAAAGATCCAATATCTCTCTAGTGGTAGTATCTCAACAGGTGGCTGATGCCCAGGCCAACTTACTACCAACCATTCCCCAAATTATTCTCTCAGCATTATTTATAGATGATCTCTCCTTATCATTTGTTGGAGCAAGAATGGCAATGGTTGAGAGAAAACTACAACTCTCAATTGATAAAGTTATTCAGTCGGCCAATATGAATAGATTTAAGGTTTCAACAAGCAAAAGTGTTGCTGTCCATTTATGCCGTATTCGGGGAGTACATCCAGACCCTGATATGTACATCAAAGGTCGACGGATCCCATGTATATGTGAAGCTCGATTTTTAGGATCAATATTGCATTGCAGGCTAACATGGATTCCTCACTTGAAAGCCTTAAAAGTGAAAGTAAAAGAAGATGGTCAATACAAGACTGATGTGACACCTGGAGAAGAAAGGTATTTTATCATGTATGCAGTGAGAATTTAGAAAAAAATACACACAACTGATGTGTTGATACAAAATGAGTCCTCTATTTGTGAAGCCTTTTCCTTCCAAACAGCACCATGTAAGTCCTTTTTTTTTACCTTGAAAAACCATGATATTACATAAAATATGGTATACTGAAAACTACATAATTTGAGATAGAGAGGAGAACTACCATTATTCATTCAATCATTTATTTCAAATAGATTTTATCAAGTTAAAGTTGGTGAAACTATCAGAGAGGAAATGTCCAGAAGGAGGAGTTCCCCAGGGTAGTGTGCTAAATGTAACCCTGTTTGTATTAGCCATAATTGGGATTTTCTCTGTCATTCCCCCAAGATATCTCAACACTATTTGTAGATGATCACTCCTTATCATTTGTTGGAGCAAGAATGGCAATGGTTGAGAGAAAACTACAACTCTCAATTGATAGTTATTCAGTGGGCCAATATGAATGTATTTAAGGTTTCAACAAGAAAAACTATTGCTGTCCATTTCTGTCGTATTCGGGGAGTACATCCAGACCTTGATATGTACATCAAAGGTCAACGGATCCCATGTTTATGTGAAGCTCGATTTTTAGGATTAATATTTGATTGAAGGCTAACATGGACTCCTCACTTGAAAGCCTTAAAAGTAAAATGTTTTGAATCTCTGTAACTTTTAAAAGGTTTGTCACATACATCAAGGGGGGGGGGCAGACTCCAAAATGCTTTTGAAATTAGCTCGGGCTATGAAATATATTCCTCAGCCACCCCAAGGCGATTAAAGATTTTAGATTCTATACACCATACTAGTATCAGTTTGGCCACAAAAGCGTTTAGAACCTCACTTATCTCAAGCCTCCTTGTTGACGCTGGAGACTTATCTTTAGACCTTTACCGAAAGTCTTCTATTGCTCGGGATTGGTTTAGGTTGCAGAGACTTCCTAATTCTTTCCCGTATCAAACTGCAAATCTTTTAAGGTTTTGTATATATTTTGAGTGGCCCCCCAAAATCTCAACCTTATGATTTTTGGGTAAAAACATTAGTACACAGTCTTAAATAAAGCTAGAATCAAAGTGCTCCCATTTGAGATATCATCAATCCCTCCATGGAAATTAGCAGAGATATTTTTTATAATATTGTATTGATATGAAAAAACATGACTCACTTAGAAGCCGGGTCTCTTTATGGACCATATTGAAGAATCTTTTATATATACTGATTGGTACAAATTTGATGTGGTGTTGAATTTGGAGTATATAGTAGTGCTTTTGATTGTAGAGGTGCACTTCCTCCAGTGTTTTCTATATTTACTGCCGAACTATATTGCATACTAACTGCTACTGAGATAATAGCATTAAAAGATGAGGGCAATTCTACCATTTTAGTGATACAAGAAGCATCCTACAAGCTTTAGAAATTTTTAATTCTAGTAACCCTTTAGTTTTAAAATTTTTTGTGGCTTTTTATTATTGGACAAGGTATAACAGTTCTACTGGCAAAGAAAGCTGCAGCTAAGTTGCTACTAAGAAGTTATTCCATTCTCTCTGATGATTTTTTACCTAGCTTTAATAATTTGATTTGTAATTGTAATAATTGGCAACAGGATTGGAATAGTTTAGTTGAAGATGAGAGAAATAATGAATGTTTATCCCCTGGAGGCATAACATGATCCCAGAAAGTAGGAGAATATTCTTTGTCGTCTCTGCATTGGTCACACTCGATTGACACATGAGTTTCTGCTGACTGGCCAACACCAACCATATTGCAGCGGCTGTTTAGTAACTTTGATAGTAAGGCATTTGTTGACCGAATGCCCCACTTATAGCATGGAAAGAAATAGATATCTGTTTGAGGCTCGAGGTGTGGATGGGAGATTCATTCTTGCCAAGATTCTTTTATATGATGTGCCACCCTATGCTAGCAGAAATGGTATGTTACTGAAATATGGCAGCGCTTTGCACGTCTGGGGTTCTACTACTTCGAAACTTCCTTTCTTGAGATTATGTGGGCATGCTTCCTGGTTAGGGCTGTAAAAGCCCTCCTCCTTGTGGGTGGTGGTGGAAGATGATGCAATATCCATTGGCTGTTAGAAAGGCAATGCCCTGCTTCCCCTCCCTCTTATCATGTACCTGGAAGTACAGGAACTATAGAATAGCTGTGCTTTGTCGACACTTATGTGGCACCATTTAACGTAGCAGTCTCTCTCCATGGAGACAGTCCTACGATTTTGTCACACGGAATCATATTATTGTTACTTATATAGTTATTCTTATATTTACATGATAACTTTATTGCAGAAGATGTGGCAGAAATTTAGAAAAAAAATTATTGGTTCCTATAGTACACCTGCAAGACATAATTCAATACGTAATAGGTCAGTGGTTCATGATGCACAAGCAATGTCAAATATTATTGGGTGTATTATTGAAAGCATTAACATTGTTGATAATTTAGATACCCACTTTCAGTCCATCAAAAGAAGAGAAGATGAAATTACATTAAATTTTGATGGTGTGTATGGGATCTAATACAATAAAAGATTTACTGAAGTTGAGGTAAAATTAGGATTGTCAAGTTGTAGTTCAAAGGCCCCTGGTAAAGATCATATAAATTTTAGTATGCTAGGAAGTCTACCCCCTTTGGCAAAAACATATCTATTAGAGTTTTCAAATTACCTTTAACCCAAACATATATATCCAAAGGCATGAAAACATACAATCGTAATACCAGGAAAAGATCCCAGTAATCCAAACAGTTACAATTGGTTGTGTTTGAAAATTTCAGGAAAAAATGGTAACTACTCAATTTGGCTCACAACCAGAACGTTCCACTTTTGACTCTTTCACGCTTGGGAAATTATTTGTAGAAGTTTTGAACAAAAGCAAATCACAGTAGCCATATTTTATGAAAGTCAGAAGGCATAACATACTACATGGGGCCATTCAATAATAAAAACATTACATCCTAATGGATATCAAGGAGACTTTCCTATTTTTAATAGATATTTTATTGGTGGAAGAACATTCCAAATTCGCATAAAAACTTTGATTTTGAATCTTACAACCATGACTGGTGTTCCCCTTGATTTTAGTGCTGTCTATGACCGTGTTAATCATGAGACACTTGTTTTCAAACTCAAACAGGTTGGGGTGGGTGGGACTTTTCTTAGCATCATTGTTGAATTTTTAAGTAATAGATTACAAAGTGTTCTTTTTGGTGGGCAACATAGTGAGTATAGGAATGTTATATCAGGTGTTCCTCAGGATAGTACTCTTGGCTCATTACTTTTCATACTGTACTGCATACACATGGCATGTGGTTTAGCCTAGAAAATAAGCTTGTTGCATATGATGGGGTGCTACTTTCTTTGCATCAGTTCCATCTCCTGAATGTAGATCTAGAGTTGCTGAATCCCTTGAATCCTAACAAAACTCAAGTATGATTATAAGTAGGTTGAGGACAGTGGTTCCTCCACATCCAGATTTCGGCATTGATAATGTTTCTTTAACTCGGTACAACTTTTAAAATTTTAGTAGTGATTTTTGACAGCCAATTTACTTTTGAGAAAAAACATTAGGTTTGTCTCTTCTTCAATTGCACAACAAATTGGCTTATTGAAAAAGCCTTGTAAGTTTTTGAGAGATCAATCCATTTTAAAGAAGAGTATCGATCTCCTATCTGGTCTGGAGCTACTGATTCTCATCTTAATTTGTTGGACAGGAATTCATGGTCTATTAAATTTCTTATTCCTGATCTAGATGTTAATCTGACACCGTCATCAAATTAGTTTATGTATGTTGCATAAGATTTTTCATAATTCAGACCATACTTTCAATTCAGTTCTTCCCAGACAGTACCAACCTGTTCATAATACTAGGTATGCAGTTAATTCTAATAGTCATGCCTTTTCCATCATAAGACTTAATACAACACAGTATTCTAGAAGTTTTATTCCATCTGTGACCAAGTTGTGGAAGGATCTTCCTAATCGGGTAGTTAAATTGGTAAAACTTCAAAAGTTCAATCTTGCAGCATATGTTTTTATGTTGAACTGGCTGTCATAAGTCTCTTTTTATACAGTAATACCTTGAGATACGAGCATCCCAACATACGAGAAAATTGAGATACGAGGAGAGTTGGAGCAAATTTTTATTCTGAGATACTAGGAAATATTTGAGATGCGAGGTACAGTAGTTCCCTATGCGGCCACCAGGTGGCCGCATGTGTGAAAGGCTGCTCACGAGGACAGCATTGCTCTGTCTTTCTGTCGGATCTCCGTTGCATAAAGTTATCTCTGAGCATCGGCCGTATTGTTTTGCTTTTTCAGGTTTTTTTTTGCGTGAATCAGTGCATAATTAATTAAATAAATAATGGGTCCAAATGTCAAGCCACTGCTGGAGTACCACTCTGAAAACACAAGTGCTTTCAAGAGCTAAAGGATCTTTAATGTGGCGCACTAATGATAAGGCTTTGGTTCGGCAGTCAAAAAATATTTGCTGGTGAAAAACCTGCCATTGAAATGTTTCTTGGTCCTCGACATTGCCCTTGGTCACCCTCCTTGTCTCGAAGAGGACATTCTTGATGAATTCAGGTTCATCAAGGTCCTTTCTCCCGCCCAACACCACGCAACTCCTGCAGCCCATGGACCAATAAGTTATTTCTAACATCAGGAAACTGTACACGAAGCATTTATTCAAGAAATGCTTCGATATCACAGAAGACACCAATCTCAGCCTTCAGGAATTTTGGAAGGAACATTTCAATATCGTACGTTTTTTGAAAATTATTGACGATGCATGGCAAGGTGTCACAAGACGAACTCTTAATTCAGCGTGGAAGAAATTGTGGCCAGCTTCCGTCGCTGAGAGGGACTATGAAGGGTTCGATACGACAGACCCTGATGACCCCGAACCTGTTGTGATGGATGAAATCGTGTCTCTTGGAAAGTCCATGGGGCTGGAGGTAGACAAGGAAGACATGAACAACCTTGTTGAGGAACATCAGGAAGACCTCAAAGGAATTGATAGAGCTCCAGGAGATGCAACATTCGGAGGTGTTGCAGGAGTTCAGTAGCGAGGAGGAGGTGGAAGACGAGGGCCGCCTTTCTACGGCAGAAATCAAAGACATGTTAGCGAGGTGGTAGAAGTTTTCTCATTTCATGGAAAAGAGGCACCCAGGCAAGTTGGTGAGTGGTTGTACGTTAGCCTTGTGTGACGACACTTGCTTGCATCATTTTCGCAACATTTTGAATGGGAGACAAAAGGAAAAATCCCTAGATAGGTTCCTTTTAAAAAGGCCGTCAAAAAGGGCAGGTGAAAGCGAGGCAAAAAGACCCAAGCCGGAAAAAGAAGAAAAGTAAAAAAAAATTAGAATTAAAACAAAGGGTAGAATTAAGTTTATTGTAATGTAAGATTAACATTTTATTTTCAAGTGTGTGTACAGTAAGCTAATTACATTTAAGTTAAATTCAAAGTTGCTAGTTTCATTCAAGTTGAATTTAGATTTAAGTTAAAGTTATGTTACGTATTGTTACAAAAGTGTTGCGTACCGAACGTGTTGCCGTCAAGTCCCTCTCCTCCCCCATCCTCTCTCCCTCCCCCTCTGCACATGCCACCGTTAGCCGCTATCGTCTGTCTCAAAGGTAAGAACTCCATAATAATGTTACATTTCATGACCAGTTTATTGCTATTTGTTATTTTGTTAGTGTCGAATGTTGATTACAACCAATAAAAAAAGTTTTTCCTCTGTAATATACTGTTTTTAGGGCTTTTTTCAGAGGGTGGGAACGGATTCATTTGTTGTTAGTTATTTTATGTGGGAAAAATTCATCTGAGATACAAGAAAATTGAAATACGAGCTCGGTCCGGGAACAGATTAAACTCGTACCTCAAGGTATTGCTGTAATTTATAATGAAAGATCTATTCTAATGATGTTACTATTTTCAAAATATTTAATTTTAATTGTTCATCACTTCTCAGATGGTTTATTTATTTCCTTATTTCCTTTCTTCACCCCAGAAAACCTCAAATCAATCAATCAATCCTTTCCTCGCTGAGCAATTTTTCCCTGTTGGAGCCCTTGCAATTATAGCATCCTGATTTTCCATCTAGGGTTTTAGCTTAGCTAGTAATAATAATAATATTGTCTGTAGTAGAACTCTTCTTCATTGACAGTTAATGACATAGTTGTCCAAATACCGCAGAGATTGGAAAGTAGCTTTTGTATGGACGACTTTGAAATATACTACTCTTGGAAACATCTTCATCAATTGCAAAGAATTACTGTAGAAATAACTCCAACCGAAAAACACAAATTTGTGTGCATCTGTTGATTTCATACTTTCTGCAAAAATAAAACCCTAGCTATAATGTTTTACAAAGATAGTAAATGGAACAAAACCAAGGTATAATTCTCACATTAGGGGACTTTCAAATTCAGTTCAAAGATAAGATTAAATTCTTGGGACGAACATTCTATACTCGACTCAGAAAGAACATATATCTTACATCTAATCTAAATGTAATAATGCTCTCAAATTATGGTGGTTATGTCATATATTATGGAGTAAAAAGAGGTCAGTTTTACTGATAATTTATAAATTATTAGTCTTATAGAGAATAGATTATGGCAGCCCAATATATGGACCGGTATCTAAAGCTACATTGAAGTCTTTAATTTTAATACACACTTAGGGTCTGAGACTTTTTAGTGGGACCTTTAGATCTTCACCAAATATGTCAATATTATATGAAAATGGAGAGCCACCTTTATTCTTGCATCTAGATTTTTTAACATTAGGAATTGCATTGACAATCTTCTCCATCAATGAAGCTCTTCTTTCAAAGCGATCTTTTTATAAACAGTCATAACCCGCCATTCCCAATTAGAGCAAATATGCTATTACAATAAATAAACATCAGAATTAACCTATTTAACCATCTATTTTTTCATATATCTCGGATCATAAACAAAACAAGAATATGCTCTCATCTTTTATTCATTTATAAAAGATATTTAACTATAGTTTTGAGTTACTTTAAACTCCATACCTTGGAATATATTCAGAGAAAAAGATCTCACTATGATCTATATACTGATTACTAAATCTTCAATGGGTGTTGGCTGTGCTTTAGTACCATTAGATAAAACAATCAGCTTTCATTACCTAATGAAATACCTGTATTTATATCAGAATTGTCAGAAATTTTACTAGGTGTAGACATTGTAAAAACATATGAAAATAGGGAGAATTTCAAGTTTGTCATTTATTCCAATTCAAGAAAATCCACAGAATCCCTCAAATGTTTCTCACATAACCAACTAGTTTGTCAAGACATTATTCCTATGAGATGTTAATAAGTTTCCCTTGGCTCTTGATGAATCATTTGATAGGTTCAGTCAGATGTCATTTAGAATCCAAAATATATCAATTACAAATATATTTCAACAGTGTAAAAATTAGGTGGTTAGTGACACTGTTTCCTTGGAGTACATCAGGCTATGGATTACTAGTCGGTGTAGGAGACCATTGTCTTAATAGTATTTAGGTAAGAGAGAAGAATTGTGTATATATATTAACACTGCATCAGAACCCCATAACACAGTAAAGAATACAAGTTTACATCATCATCACCAGCCATTGCTAGTCCACTGTAGGACAAAGGCCTCTTACTTGTTTTCCTTTCCCGTCTGTTTATGGTCTTTCTATGCCGGTCTATACCTGCAAGTTTTCTTAGCTTGTGAATCCATCATCTTCTCTTCCTTTGCCTACTTCATTTGCAATCTCTAGGGACCCATTCTTAATCTTCATGTCCATCTATTATCTGTCATTCTCACTATATGTCCTGCCATGTCCAGTTCTACTTCTGGCATGTTGTTGGAATATTCTCTATTTTAGTTTTCTCATATCCATGGTGCCTATTTTGTCTCATAGTGTTATACCACTTTGTGTTCTTTACTTAGTTCTTTGAAATGTAACTAGCTTATGTTCTATAGCTTTAGTAAGGCTCCAATTTGCTGATGAATTAAGTTAATACTGGTAGGACCATCTGATTGAATATTTTTCTTTTTAGAGAAAGTGGCATTTTACATTTCATAATCTCATTTTGTTTACCAAAAGCTTTCCATCCCATGTGTATCCTTCTTTTAATTTCAGTCTCATTATTATTATTATTATTATTATTACTAGCCAAGCTACAACCCTAGTTGGAAAAGCTAGATGTTTTAAGGCCAAGGGCTCCAATAAGGAAAAATAGCCCAGTGAGGAAAGGAAATAAGGAAATAAATAAATGATGAGAATAAATTAACAATAAATCGTTCTAAAAACAGTAACAACGTCAAAACAGATATGTCCTATATAAACTATTAACAACGTCAAAAAAAGATATGTCATATATAAACTATAAAAAGACTCATGTCAGCCTGGTCAACATGAAAACATTTGCTCCAACTTTGAACCTTTGAAGTTTTACTGATTCAACTACCCGATTAGGAAGATCATTCTAGAATACAGTGTAGTATTGAGCCTCATGATGGAGAAGGCCTGGCTATTAGAATTAACTGCCTGCCTAGTATTACGAACAGGATAGAATTGTCCAGGGAGATCTGAATGTAAAGGATGGTCAGAGTTAAGAAAAATCTTATGCAACATGCATAATGAACTAATTGAACGACAGTGCCAAAGATTACTATCTAGATCAGGAATAAGAAATTTAATAGATCGTAAGTTTCTGTCCAACAAATTAAGATGAGAATCAGCAGCTGAACACGACAGGAGAACAATATTCAAAGCAAGGTAGAATGAAAGCATTAAAACACTTCTTCAGAATAGATTGATCACGGAAAATCTTAAAAGACTTTCTCAAAAAGCCAAATTTTTGTGCAATTGAAGAAGACACAGACCTAATGTGTTTCTCAAAAGTAAATTTTCTGTCGAGAATCACACTTAGAATTTTAAGTCATACAAATTTAAAGAAACATTATCAATACTGAGATCCGGATGTTGAGGAGCCACCGTCCTTGACCTACTTACAATCATACTTTGAGTTTTGTTAGGATTCAACTTCTTACCCCATAATTTGCACCATGCACTAATTTTAGCTAAATCTCTGTTAAGGGATTCACCAACCCCAGATCTACATTCAGGGGATGGAATTAATGCAAAGAGAGTAGCATCATCTGCATATGCAACAAGCTTGTTTTCTAGGCCAAACCACATGTCATTGTATATAGTATGAAAAGTAATGGGCCAAGAACACTACCCTGTGGAACACCAGATATCACATTCCTATACTCACTATGGTGCCCATCAACAACAACTCTTTGAGATCTATTACTTAAAAAATCAATAATAATGCTAAGAAACGACTCACCCACTCCCAACTGTTTGAGTTCGAAAACAAGGGCCTCATGATTAACACGGTCAAAGGTAGCACTAAAATCAAGGCCAATCATACGAACTTCCTGACCACAATCAAGGGATTTCTGTACAGCATTGGAGATTGTAAGAAGGGCATCACCTGCTCCAAGGCCTTTACGAAAACCAAATTGCTAACTAGGGAATAGATGACTACCTTCAGCAAACCTTTTAAGACGTTTTGCCAGAAGACGTTCAAAAACTTTAGATAATATGGGAGTTATGGAAATTGGGCGGTAATCAGTGGGACTTAAGCTACCACAAAGACATTTACATAGAGGGGTAACATTACCAATTTTCCAACAAGTACTAAAAGCTCCTCTTCTTGCTAACTTGCGCAAGATAACAGATAACTTTGGAGCTAAGAAATCTGCTGTCTTTATAAAAAAAAACAAAGGAAAAATACCATTTGGGTCTACACCTCCATAAGCATCAAGGTCCATCAACAGAGCTTTAATCTCACAAGATCGAAAAGCTAAACTAGTTAGTTTATCCTCTGGAAAACATGTCCTGTAGGAGTATTTGTAGTCTGTACTATGTATGTATATTTATTAAAAATCTCTAGAGGCTCGTTCATAACCCTTATTTGTTGTCTTTGCACTTTCATTTAACATTATCTTAGTTTTATTCATATTAGTTTTCAGTCCTACATATCTCATTTCTGTATTCAAATCTTCTATCATCTTTTGCAATTTCTCCCATGATTCACTAAATAGAACTATATCATCTGCAAATCTTATGTTGTTGAGGTATTTGCCATCATGTTAATTCCTATATTTTTCAAATCGTAATATTTAAAATCTTCTAGGCACACTGAATAATTCAGGAGAGAAGGGGTCTCCTTGTCTAACTCCTTCTGCAATCTTAATTTTCTGACTATCTTTATGTTGTTTTAGGATCGCTGTACTTCCTGTATAGATAGCTTCAACTGTTCAAACACGAAAGTCATCTATTCCTTGTTTTTGAAGGGCTTTCATTACTGCTGAAGTTTTGACAGAATCAACTTCTTTCTCCTATTCCATAAATTTCATACCTTGGGGTTTATTATACTCTGTTAATTTTTCTACCAGCTAGTTAATTACATTGAATACTCACTTCTAAAGCCTGACTGCTCTTTTAGTTTATAAAATTCTAGCTATCTTACTATTCGGCGTAATATGATCTTTGTAAATATTTTATATATTACTGAGAATAAACATTGGGATGTAATTTTTCAGGTCTTTTTGTCTCCCTTTTGTGAATTAGTTTAATGAGTAAGTTTTTCCAAGCTGTAGGTGTAGAGCATTCTTTCAGACATTTTGTGTAAAGTTTGGCAAGGTTTACTATTATTAAATCTCCTCCATCTATTATTAAATTAACTGTTAAGCCATCTTCTCCTACTGCTCTGGCCCTTTCATGTCTAAATGCTCTCTCTACTTTTCCTTCTGTTACTTTTGGTATCATTATTTCTATTGACAGAGTTATTTCTTATATCACTATTGTATAGAAATCCTCTGCAGTTTTTACCACTCTTTTGTTGATAATATTTCCATTTTCATTCTTTCACAAAAATTATCAGTTGGTGCCCTATTCCAAGTCTCCTTTTTATCAATTTTGCTTTGATTGCATTTACGAAAGTCTGGTTTTTAATTTGTTTATTGTTTTTGAATAGTTCAGCCACTTATCAAGTATTTCAGTCATATGAGATGTTAGTAAATTTAACTGGGATCTTGATGGGCCATTTAATAGATTCAATCAGATGTCGATTAAAGTGGAAAATACATTGATTACAAATATATTTCAACAATATGAAACCACATAATATAAACGAAATGTCAAAATAAAATTTAACAAAACAAAAATGTCAGCAGTGTGAGAATTAGATAGTTAGCGACATGTAACCTTAGAGTTGACATCAAGCAATGAATCACAAGTCAGATTATGAGACCATTGTCTTAATATCAATTAAGTAAGAGAGGGATTGAGTCAGTCACTGGAGGTCTGCTTTGGTAGTTATCATTTAGGTTTATACAATTTCACTCTTTACCTTGAATGTTATAGAAAACAATCTATTTAAGTATACAAAACTAAGTTAAACTTACATATTATGACAACTTCATCTATTAACAAGTCTGTTTAGGAAAATTAAGTTAGACGATAATTTGACATAATATTACAACTTAAAGATCTCCTTAAATATTCTTTTGTCAAGGGATAAATGTTAAAATGTGATGAATTCCAGTTCATATTAGAATTGTTGGTAATGAAAACGCAGATTCCACTGCTAAATCATCTATAGATTTACCAAAACTTGTTATTAAACTCTTCATTATGGACTATGTTGCAACAATGAAACATTTCATAATATCAAAAGGATAAAGTATTTGAAATAATGAATAGGAAAATGATAAATTGAAAAAAATAAAACGTAATGTCCTAACCTGGAAATCATCAACCCAGACGAATAAAAGGGCTAGTAATGTTAACAAGATCGTGAATAGTCATACAAGATTAACCAAAGGATTTTCAATATGCACACCTCCCAAAACAGTTCCCAAGCACAGTGAGTGTCACACAATTTTAATAATACAACATAGATTTTTTTTAATGTACAGTTTTTAAAAGACAACGTATGTTCGGTAAGAAAAGTTTGTCCTGATATTTTATCGTAATCTGTATTTTTCATGGGTTTTGATTCTAACTTATTTTTTTAATAATTAGATTTGATATATACAGTATTTTATTTCACCCAAACTTATTCAGGCTAGATCTGTAGGAGTCAAGTTTTACTCATTGGGTTGGTAAATCTTCACCCATTTAATGATAAAGTACTCAGGCTTATGAGTTTAACTCATTCTGGAGAGAAGTTCACAGAATACAATGCTCATAAACTAAAACAACTTTTCCCCTAAGAAATAAAGGAAATTCACGTGATGTGTTCCACATGTCCATGAATACACATATATACTAATTTTCAGAGGTTTTCCATGAATACATATATATACTAATTTTCAAAAGTTTCATTGCTCATAATTGAAGAATTTATAACCCTTTGCATCAGAAGTGAATATAATTTAATGATTCACAATAAAAATAAAAATAGAACGTGTATTGACATTAACTTGCATTTACCTTTGGTGAGAGTTGTGGCTGATGTGAAGGGGATGAGAGAGAGTAGGAGGGATTACTGCTACGAGGGATAATTCTGTTAGTTCATTATCACTAACTGAATCACTTAATTTTTACTTTTTGGACATTTAGTTGCCTCTTTTTACATTTTTATATTCAATTTTTACAAGGAACTGATCTAGAAATTACTTTTTTTTTTAAATTCCATGAAAATGAAACGTAACATTGTTGGTAAATAAATTAGCTGCTGGCCCTGCTGAAGCCATATCTGGGCAATATATTTATTCCAAATTTGGCAAGGTTTCTGACTTTCTTGAAATCTCCCTAATTTCACTTGAAGTTTGAGGTTTGTCACTCTGTCGCTCATCAACTGAAATCTCCTCTACACTCTTGATGATGCTGCTCTTTATGCAGCTCCAATACCATTATTATTTCACAAATAAGGTTTTTGGTTATCGTAATACATCATAACTGCTTCTCATCTATTCATATATGCAGAAATGCGTTAAAGGTTTAAAGGACACTCATGAATGTCAGAGGCATGGAACAGTGACATTGCCCTATCAGGAAAATGCCCTAGAGACTGACCATATGTACATATGATAAAAGCATCCAAGCCCTCACTTCATCAGTCTAGAACCAGGAATGGCCAGGCTTTAGGCTCCCCCCCCCCCATACCTACCTCATAAGGAGGGTGAGAGTGCAGACACTACTAGAAATTATCGAGCTTGAGTGGGGATCAAACCCTTGTCCAACGGATTACCAAGCAGTGAGGTTTCCAGTAGGCTATCACAACCCTTCAACGTTAAGAACTCATTGCCGTTGATTCATCAATGTCAACGCCCATTTTGCAATGTCAAATTATTTGATATCTTCACTTTTGTTCAGAATTCTGACTTTTATATGACCGAAAAAGTTTTGGCAGACCGGTTGCAGGCTTACTTTGTACATGATTTACAATAATTCCTCTTTTCACTTCTATGATAATCATCTCCTTACCATCTTTCATAATCTATGGTAATCATCTCCTTATCATCTTTCATAATTATTTTGGGGACCATTGTCATGATACTGTTACCTTTACAACGTAGCACAAAATGTCTTAATGATGAACAATAGTTATCACAGCAAAACAAAAAATGTGAGGTCACAACTGTACAATAAAAGTTCCAAAGATGTGCGTACTAAAGGATGCTTCTATGAGTGTTGCTCTGAGACTGGAAGAGTTAAGCTCTGAACAAGGGTCGGGGTGTGTATTAACACCGCATGGCTGAGTTAGCTCATCGTGTGCTTTTCTCGTTATACTTGTCCACTAGAAATGCCCTTAATGTGCAAATGTTCCTGCTTGCAGATTGATGCAGTACCCAAGGTACTACTGTTTCCCTTTTTAGTAAGATTTTAGGGAGCCAGTAAAATCTTACAATAGAAGTTAATGGTATTTTGGTGTACAGTACTGTATTTAAATGGGCATGTCCAATATCAACAAAAGTTTTTAATCCTGGTGTATAATAAGTATTTCTAGTGAAAGATATGCCTATTGAACATATTTAAGTAGTAGTAAGCACTGACTAAAGTATCCCGGTAACTTAAATGCTGTCATTTGCAAAGACTTGATTATAATGTGCCGAAAAGAAAGTAATTTTATTGCAAAGGAAAGACTGTAGATATAACTAATACAGTATTTAACAACAAAATAAAATACAATATATTGTAATCTGCTATATACATTGCAGCTATAACGATTCACAGTATGTATTATTTTGTAATGTATACATTGCTCAATTGAATTATCATCACTCAACAATCAGATGCCATGCACAAGATATATAGCAACCAAAGATTCTTTAGAAACAGTTGGAGTAAAATGGAATTTGAGAAAAAAATTGTGTTTAGTACACATTACTATGTATTTAACTCATATTTACTGTAAAGGAGAGTGTGTTCCAGTACATTGCATTCATACACTGAGTAATAGCACCCTCTCACGACTTTGTTATCCAGGCTGGTTTTCCTAAATTTCTTTTTATCTGAGTTTTTCTAATTATAGGCACCATAGATGCTTAGCTAAATGTGTTAGGATGAGTCTGATATTGTGAGTTGTTCCAACACAGAGACTTACCTCAAACTACTTTCTTAGGAGGTACCTGGAATCTCGTCTCAACCGACCAGAGTTTTGTGTAGTTTACCCTACTTCCGTTTTCTGTGAGGACTACCCCAGGTGGAAGGATACGTGCCCTGAGTCTAGTCCCGAGCCAGGTCGCGTGTTAGCTTGGGTCTCGACCCTCAGTAAGTTCTCTGGTTGCGTCGTGATATCATCTCGACGCTCTCCTTGTCTCAGTGCGACCCTTTGTGTCCCCGACTCGTGTGTCCCACGTGTTCCCACGGGGCCCGCTATACTTTCCCTTGTGCTCTCGCGTGTTCACTTGTTTTCCCTTGTGTTTTTAAAGTGTTCTCTTGCCCTTGTTATCCTTCCCCGCTGCGTTCCTGTGTCTTGCGGTATTGTGCTAGTGCGGTATGGAGCATCACCGCCGTTGTCCTGGGCCTAAGGCTGGAAAGTCGTGTGGTGCGTTCTTGTCTAAGCCTGAGGTGGACCCTCACTCCCTTTGCTCTTCGTGCAGGGGTAGAGTTTGCTCTCCTTCGGACACGTGTCCGGAGTGTGTTTCGTGGAGTGAAGTGCAGTGGGTGACGTTTGGAACGAAGAAGAAGTCATCTAAACGCTCGCCCAGGAAGACCAGCATTTCTTCGCTCGCGACGTCTACAGGAGAGAAGTCTGACAGGGTCCCTTCTTCATCCCCTACCCAGAGTAGGGGACGAGGTAAGTCCGTTGCGGGGAAGAAACCAATGGTTCTTCCCCAGGAGTCGTGTCTTCGGGATTCTGGGGTTGCTGATCCTTTACAGGTTTAATGAGTGAGGGTCCGCAAGACGATGCCCTTGTGCTTGGGGGGCACGTCTCTTCGGACGACCCTATGTGGAATAAAGATGTCCCTGTATCTTCACCAGCTTCTTGGATTTATGTTTCAGGTGCCTCCGCAGCTGAAGGAGCCCCAGGAAAAGAAGATTCACCGTTGGAAGATCCTCTCGGATGGGGGCCCCCGAGAACTCCCTGTAGGTCACCTTTGAGGGGGGAGGACGGCCTTGGGTCCTGGTTCCAGAATGTTGATCGTCCGACCTCTCTCCCAGCCCCTCTATCGGCAGTTCCCGACGTCTTCCTTCAGCCTTCGACATCTGGAACCCAGAAAATTGTGAAAACGGACGCGCCCGCCTCTCTGAGCTGTTACGAGGAGTCGTCGGAGTCCTCGGAGGTAGGCCATCGTTGTCGTCGGAGGATGAGGCGTGGAGAAGACACCGTCGAAGGAGGGACAGATCCAGGAGACGGCGCTCCCCCTCGAGGTCCCGCTCTAGGTCACGACATGGGAGGAAGCGTTCAAGGTCCCCGAGGAGGAAAGCCAGGAGGAGCAGTTCACCGAAGGAGCAATGGGTCCTCGTTCCCCGCAGTAAGCTCGCGGACTTTACTACTCTCTCGAGCACTACGGGTTGGCTTCCCGGAGACAGTCCTAGAAGGGCCTCCACCAGCCATAGAGTTGACCCTCAAAAAGACCCAAGTGGCTCTTCGGACAGGCGTAAGGCCTCGAAACAGGCGTCTCTACCCGCCCAGCGGAGGGAGTCGCCTTTTCGGACGGGCAGCCTCGTCCGAGTTAGCTCAGCCGAGCGATATAGAGGGACGGCTTCCTCCGTCGGGCAAACCCACGGAAGCCTCGCCCCCCCCCCCCCCCCCCTTGAAGAAAGGCAAACGGAGTACGGAGGTTCCCGCACCCTCCGCAATGCCCATCCTCAGACCACAACCTAGTGCGGAGGCCCCCGTCAGTACGGTTCCTCAACCTCGGACGGAGGGCACGGACGGCGACACTGAAGCCGCGCCAGCGGAGGACTCCGCTTATAGGTGGGTCATTGGTCTGATTCGTCAACACCACAGGATTGAGGAACCGCTTCCTTCCGACAAGGATGCCTGGCGGTCTAGCCTTAATAGGCTAATGGAGTAACCCGTTCAACAGAAGCCCTCCTTAGCCCTACCTGTGGCCAGAGATGTGAGGCTTGGCCGTTCTCACATAGACAAGGTTTTGGCACGAAACGCTGAAGGTTCCAAAGTTCAGAGTTCCTCTAAGTTACTCCAGGGGTTGAAATCCCAAAGTAAATACTATTGGACGGAAGGACAGCCACAAGGAGCCAGCAAATTGGAAGACTCCCTAGAAGTTTTAGGTCAGGGGGCTTCGGAGGACAGAGCTGCTTCAGCACCTATCTGTTTTTCTCCATCGGAGGCGACGATGATGGAGGAGATGTCCAAAGATCTCGTCAACGTCGCCTCTTGGTTAGACTGGTGAGCCTCGACACTAGTAGGCATCCAGGCTTCCTCCGACCCTGCAGTTCCGTCCAACCAAGCACTGTTGAAGGAACTTATCAGCTCCGGAGGGCGGTCCTTGAAGTTCCTAACTTTTCAGTCCCTAGCGTTATCCGCCAACTGGGTCCTGCGAAGAAGGGACACAGTCTTGAATAAATTGTTCAGACGTATGCCGGACAGGGAGGCGAGGACTTTGAGGAACCTTCCTGTGTGGGGTGACGGACTCTTTCCCCTGAAACAGACAGAAGAAGTGGTTGAGAAACTTCTGAAACGGGAGGAAGTGAACACTCCCAGACCTCATGCCATGAGGAGGCCCACTTACAGAAGGCCTCCACCGGATGGACCGTCGACGTCTCGAGCCCCCCCAACCATGTGAGGAGAGAGGCCCCGGCATCCCTGTGGTCTCAGCCTTCGCAGCCCTCCCGCAGGGGCGATCCCACAGCCCCAGCCTCCTATAGAACAGCCCACTCAGCTTCCAGGAGAGGACGGTCAGGTCGCTCCTCCAGAAGGAGGTAGGGTGAGAGGCCCCCCACTCCTGCCAAAGCCTCAGGTAGAGGGATGCCTCAAACAATTTTGGCAAGCATGGAAGAATCACGGAGCAGAACCCTGGACGGTAACAGTGTTGAAAGAGGGGTACAGGCTTCCGTTCCTGGCAGATCCTCCACCTCTTATCCCAGCAAGTCAGGCGGAGTGGTTAGCCCCCAGGGACCCCATGAAGAGGGAGGCCTTACAAGAAGAAGTCTCCACTATGTTAGCAAAAGGGGCAATGGAAACAGTACTGCAACCAGGTCCAGGGTTCTACAGCCGCCTCTTCCTGGTGGAGAAAGCGACGGGAGGTTGGAGACCAGTCATAGATCTGTCGGCCCTCAACAAGTTTGTGTGCAAGACCAGCTTCAAGATGGACACCCCGAAGTCGGTCTTGGAGTCCTTGAGAGAAGGAGACTTCATGATTTCCATAGATCTCAAGGACGCCTATTTCCAGATCCCTATTCACCCCTCCAGCAGAAAGTACCTTCGGGTGAAGTGGGATAGCCATGTCTTGCAATTCAAGACTCTTTGCTTCAGCCTGTCGACAGCGCCCCAAATTTTCACGAGAATCTTCATGACTGTCTCCATATGGGCTCACGAACGGGGAATTCATCTGATTCACTACCTGGACGACTGGTTGCTCCTTTCTTCCTCAGAGGCAGTTTTGAAGGAGCAAGGCTCGAAGCTACTGCAATTCTGGGTATCACCATCAACCTGGAGAAGTCGCACCTGTCTCCCTCCACCAGGATGACGTACTTGGGGATGGTTCTAGACTCCCGACTAGTGAGAGTCTTCCCATCAGAGGAAAGGCTGAACAACCTGGACCAAGTCCTCCGTCCCTTCCTATCAGGACAGCCCAGGAGAGCGAAGGATTGGCAGAGATTGATAGGCCATCTATTTTCATTGGAGAAGCTGGTTCCCCAAGGGAGGATGAAACTCAGGACCATCCAATGGAACCTGAAGGGACTCTGGAACCAGGTAGGTTCGCCCTACGAAATAATTCCTGTTCTTCCAGAGACGAGGCAATCCCTGGAGTGGTGGAGGGACCGAGCAAACACCCTCAAGGGGATGCCCTTCGCAGCGGAGCCCCCGGAGATGCTCCTCTTCACGGACGCCTCCAAGGAAGGATGGGGAGCTCACCTTCTCGGGAAGTCAGCAAGGGACTCTTGGACGGAGGTGGAAAAGACTCAGCATATCAACGTCCTGGAGATGTGGGCCGTTCAGAAAGTGTGCCTTCAGTTCGTCGGTCTTCTAAGGGGAAACACAGTGGCGTTAATGTGCGACAACGCCACAGTGGTAGCCTACATAAAGAAGCAAGGCGGTCTAAAATCGAAGGAGTTGTGCGATCTCATGGAGATTCTGGATTGGGCCGAGTCGTAACAAGTCGTAATAACAGCAAGATTCATTCCGGGAAAGAGGAATGTCCTAGCCGACGGACTCAGCAGAATGGGCCAGGTGGTGGGGACCGAATGGTCCCTTCATCCAGAGGTAGCAAGACTCATTATCCAAAAGTGGGGTTCGCCGGTGATGGACCTCTTCGCAACCAGACTGAACGCACAACTCCCCGTATTCTGTTCTCCTGTCCCAGATCCAAAGGCGGCATTGGAAGATGCCTTTCAACACAGGTGGGACAATCTCGACGTATATGCCTTTCTTCCCTTCACATTGATCAGGCAAGGCCTTTTCCATCATGAGGCTCAATACTACGCAGTACTCTAGAAGTTTTATTCCAGCTGTTACCAAGTTATGGAATGATCTTCCTAATTGGGTAGTTGAATCAGTAGAACTTCAAAAGTTCAAAGTTGGAGCAAATGCTTTTTTGTTGACCAGGCGGACATGAGTCTTTTTATAGTTTATTTATGACATATTTGTTTTTGATGTTGTTAATAGTTTATATATGACATGTCTGTTTTGACGTTGTTACTTTTTTTAGAATGATTTTTTGTTAATTTGTTCTCTTCATTTATTTATTTCCTTATTTCCTTTCCTCACTGGGATATTTTTTCCTGTTGGAGCCCCTTGGGCTTATAGCATCTTGCTTTTCCAACTAGGGTTGTAGCTTGGATAATAATAATAATAATAAGTGCTCAACAGAGTAAGGACGGCTCACAATCTATTCGGCAGGAATAGCTGAAAGAATGTCTCGTTATCTGAGGCACTCATCGGCAGCGGTGTACCAGGCAAAATGTGCCACTTTCACGAAATGGTGTGCCTCCAGAAACATCAAGCCCTTAAGATCCTCGATTCCGGACATTGCGGATTTCCTCGTACACCTCAGGGACGTGGTTGGCATGTCAATTCCAGCCATCAAGGGAGTCTGTGCAGCGTTAGGCCAAGTTTTCCTCCTGAAAGGCGTTGATCTGGGTTCCTCTAGGCACATCTCTATGCTCATCAGGAGCTTTGAGCAAACCTGTCCTCCCCATGCCTCCAGGGTGCCGCAATGGGATGTAGCTAGAGTTCTGAAAATGCTGAGTGAGCCACCATTTGAACCTTTGAAGGACATAGTAGATAGAAATCTCACGCTCAAGACGGTCTTCCTGTTGACTTTGGCTTCATCTAAGAGAGTGGGCGAGATCCATGGTTTGTCCTACGAAGTCTCGCATACAAGAGGTTGGCGTGAGGTTTCCTTCAAGTTCGTTCCTACGTTTGTGGCTAAAACACAAAATCCAGCTGTCTGGGATCCAAAATTCGAAGGGTTCACTGTTCCAGCAATTCCTCGGTCAGGTAATCCGGAAGATTTGAAGTTGTGTCCAGTCAGGGCCGTAAGGAAATATCTGGAGAGGACTGCCAGTCTCCGGCCTGGTATCAAGAACCTCTTCGTCTCCACGGGCACGGTGAGAAAGCCGGTCTTTAAGAATACCATCTCCTTTTGGCTTCAACAGGTGATCATCAAGGCTTATAGTAGTGCCGGTCTTCCCCTACCAGGTAATCCCAGACCACATGACATTAGGGGTATAAGTACCTCTCTTGCCTTTGAGAGAAACATGGCAGTAGCGCAGATCCTCAGGGCAGGCACCTGGTCGAACCAATCTACGTTCACAGTCCACTACCTCAAGGAATGCTCGAGGAAGTCTCTAGACGGGTTCTCTATTGGGACAGTCATCTCCGCGCTCCAAGCGATTTAACGGCCAAAGCCCCAGGTATAATCGCGCTTATCAAGACCAAAAAGACACAGGTTTGTTTTCCCTTTTCCCCTTATATTCTCTTTTCTCTTCTTTCCCCGGAGATTTGACCAAATAGAGACTGCACAAGACATGACTTCACAGTTTCGTCACTGAACACAAAAGCAAGAAATTTTTTAAGGGTGAGTACTTAGACACTAGTGTGAGCTCTTTGTGTAGTTTTTCCTACGGTTCGTTTTCCGACAACCTTTGGAACCTAGTCTCCTAATCTAGGTTCACAGCCGTTCTGCTTAGTTGGGTCTAGGTCAGGTAGACACTCCCACCTCCTAAAGTGTAAGTCACCTAAGAAAGTAGTCCGAGGTAAGTCTCTGTGTTGGAACAAATCACAAATTTTTAGTAATTTGTATTTTTCCTAACATACTTACCGAGAACTACTTTCGGGTAATGACCCTCCCTTCCTTCCCCGAGTGCCTTTCTGACCCTTAGTTAATTTTTAACATCCAAGAACTTACTGAGGGTTGAGACCCAAGCTAACACGCGACCTGGCTCGGGACTAGCCTCAGGGCACGTATCCTTCCGCCTGGGGTAGTCCTCACAAAAAACGGAAGTAGGGTACAGTGAACCCTCGTTTATCGTGGTAGATAGGTTCCAAACCCGGCCGCGATAGCTGAAAATCCGCGAAGTAGGGACACCATATTTACGTATTTAATTAACATGTATATTCAGACTTTTAAAACCTTCCCTTTACGTAGTACTGTTAACAAACTACCCTTTAATGTACAGAACACTTAATGCATGTACTACAGTACCCTAAACTAAAACAAGCACAAATATTAAAAGCGATTTTATATCATGCGTTTCTTAAACACGCCAAAAATCACGATAAAAAATGACAACCAATGTTTTGTTTATGTTTATCTCTGATCATAATGAAGAAACAGACGCATTTACACATCTATGTATAGGTTAGTTTTTGCATCGACAGCAATCTTACCAAGTATTGATTATATGTTGATTTTGTTATTACCAATGTTTTACTTAATTTTTCTTAGGACTTCCAAATAAAGGAAATGAATGCCATTTATATAATGTTTTTCTTTATGACGCCGCCTGAAACGGAAACCTTCCATTCATTTACTGTACGGTCCATCTTCGATCGTAATAAACAAACGAAAACGAAGGCATTAAACGCGCATGATGAAAGTGATAATTAATGATATTAAAAGCTTTTAGTAAATATGTTATTACAAATATTATTTACCGTATCTATATAAAATCCTACATACGTAGCAAAGCAGGAAAACTTGTTTTTTTTTTTTTTTTTTTTTTTTTTTTTGTGTGTGTTTAATCAACAATAACAAACTGCCGCTAATGACCGAATGATAATTTACGATAATTCTAAACTGTTCCTACTAAAGATGATTATCTATTCCATATCCAAAATACTTTTCCTAACTTCAGTTATAAGTCAACTTTTACCCCCCTCAATTATGAAACCATCTAAAAAAAAAAAAAAAAAGTAAGAGAAGAAGCAAGTACTAGGCCGATTTTTAAAGTTGTCGAACAATTAAGTTACCGCTATAACGTTCGATGTGACAGTGCAAGATTGGAGAAAGTAAGGAAAATTGAATCATGATTGATTTTCAATATAAATGAAACTTTGTGAAACAACAAAGTTTTCATTTGTTAGTGAGATAGAGGTAAGGAATGAGAGGTAGTGAAAAGTAGCCCACAGAGAGAGAGAGAGAGAGAGAGAGAGAGAGAGTAGTTTTAAATGTAATAAACAAAAAAATATGATAGGTTATAACACATTGGTGCTTATGTAATATCAACTGTATAGATGGTTTGAATAAGTTAAGAAATGGTATAAACAATACTTCGTACGCGCATATTCTTGAGACCGGCAGCTAGACGTCAGCTGATCTGATCACAGCCAAAAGTAAAACAAAAAGAAGTCAACAATACTCGATTTTTAAAACACACCCGAAATATAAAAACAAAAGTACACGCTTTCTTAATGTGCAATTAAGTATTTAAAGAGTAGCAATTTTTTAGAATAAAATGATGTTTCCCCCCAAAAATAGTGGTTTGCTGATGAAATCGGATGCTGTATTTAATGAAAAAAGTCCGCAAAGTCGTGAATCCGCGATGGTCGAACCGCGAAGTAGCGAGGGCTCACTGTAAACTACACAAAACTCTGGTCGGTTGAGAGGAGATTCCAGGTACCTCCTAAGAAAGTAGTTCTCGGTAAGTATGTTAGGAAAAATACAAATTACTAAAAATTTGTGATATTTAATAGTATAGAAGTTTGAAAATAGATTCTAAAAGGTATAGATTTTTGTTTTTGGATGCTTCTTGTAAGATGTGAAAAGATTTAATTTTAACCCATCAGATCTGTCACATAATGTTAAGAATGATGATTTTCTTCTTTACAGTATATCATAATTGTAATGAGTAATTATTTTACTTGATATTACAGATGTACTGTCATGATTTTGTAGAAAAATTCAATAGTCAGTATCCTGATGATATGTGGGACACCATAGAAACTAAAATCTACAGCATGTTCTTTGAGGTAAGCATAATTCATTTCTTATTCAAGCCAAATAATTAAGTTTTAGTATTTTTTAATTACTAGTAACTAAACTGATAGATGATGTGTTTATGATATTTACTATATTTTCATTTATAGTATGGTTCTTATGTAAAGTGGAGTTTTTAAACTGGGATACTTTGCTATATTACTTCTGTATGGAGTGTCTTATTATCCATCTTCTTTCCCATCGATATCCCTACACTTAGGGTTTGATTGCCGGATGCGCCCTTTGATAGAAGGCAATTTTATCATAGGCATCCTCTTCCACCAAACCTTTTCTCTCCATATCTTTCACCTTATCTCGCCATCTAATTCCCTGCCTCCCTCTCTATCTTCTCCACTTAACAGGAGGTTCCTCCCAAGCCCTCCTCTTCCCACCATCCAGCCTCAACATGTGCTCACACCATCTTAGTTGTAACCTCACAGATGCTGAAGCCTTGACGAGGATGGGGGGCTTAGGGATTAGCAGCTGGGCTTTGATGAAAGGTGGGAACTGCTCTCCCACTGGACCTTGGTTCTCAATTGTTGATCCAACTAAATTAGTCAGCACTTTCTCTTTTAATTTTGGTTATTTCCTTTACTCTCCCATCTCTTCTTCGTGGGCATGAACTTGTGATGACTTTGGCCTGTTTGATTATAGTTTGGCTGCTTCTTTGGAGTTTGCGCAGTGTGGGATGGATGGCATGCCATCTTAACCTATACAAATTTAGATGCCATACCCTCTGGCGGTCCCAATTGCATGCAAACTTAGTCCGTTAAGAGTTGGGCTCCAGTGATTCGGTTTTAAGTCACCCATATTTGCGGGTAAGGGGTGACGCCAGGTATTGGAGTCGTCAGTGGAAAGGGGTAACTACCCACCCCCACTGGTTATTGTACTCCCACCCAAAAGAAAGGCAGCCCCCCTCTAATAGAGGACTGATCCTTGCTGAAGCGTCTTCTCACGTGGGATAGATGGACTGACATCCTCTGATGCGATGATGCGAGATGGATAATTGGCTTGCTTCTTCTCTACAAAACAACCCCTCTTGTGACAACCTGGAAACTCTAAAGTACCATTCTACGAATGTTCAAAACCAAGTAATTTGGGTAAAATAAGAAATCTGCGAATCCTTCATGTCACTCATATTCCCATGAAAACTAATTTTGATGTGCTGTATAAAACATTTCAATGTTATGGCAATATCAAAGAAATTCGAATGAGGCTTGAAAATGACAAATGGGATTCATGGATATCATTTGATAATCATGATGAAGCATTCAATGCAATCAGTGATATTATGAATATTAAAATCAATAGTTTGAATATCAAGGGTGCTCTTTGTGATGGGGTACCTAAGGATGTAGATAGCCTGTATATACAAACCTGCAGATTGGATTGAGTTGGCTGTACCCTCCCAGTGAAAGTCAAAACCACCTAAGTGGCTTATTACTCAGTCAAAAGGGAGTACAGGGAATTATTTTAGGATATGCAAATTTCTTCAAAAGAAAGTAGGTTCCATCGTACCGGGAGATATATCTTGTTTTGGAAAGAACAGTTTCCTCATGTGCCAAATCAGAAACACGATGTGTTATATTATTATTATTATTATTACTAGCCAAGCTACAACCCTAGTTGGAAAAGCAAGATGCTATAAGCCCAAGGGCTCCAATAGGGAAAAATAGCCAAGTGAGGAAAGGAAATAAGGAAATAAATAAATGATGAGAACAAGTTAACAATAAATCATTCTAAAACAGTAACGTCAATCAGATATGTCCTATATAAACTATTAACAACGTCAAAAACACATATATCATATATAGTGTAAACTATAAAAAGACTCATGTCAGCCTGGTCAACAAAAAAATATTTGCTCCAACTTTGAACTTTTGAAGTTCTACTGATTCAACCACCCGATTTGTAAGATCATTCCACAACTTGGTCACTGCTGGGATAAAACTTCTAGAATACTGTGTAGTATTGAGCCTCATGATGGAAAAGGCTTGGCTATTAGAATTAACTGCAGGCCTAGTATTACGAACAGGATAGAATTGTTCAGGGAGATCTGAATGTTAAGGATGGTCAGAGTTATGAAAAATCTTATGCAACATGCATAATGAACTAATTGAATGACTGTGCCAAAGATTAATATCTAGATCAGGAATAAGAAATTTAATAGATCGTAAGTTTCTGTCCAACAAATTAAGATGAGAATCAGCGGCTGAACACCAGACAGGAGAACAATACTCAAAACAAGGTAGAATGAAAGAATTAAAACACTTCTTCAGAATAGATTGATCACGGAAAATCTTAAAAGACTTTCTCAATAAGCCAATTTTTTGTGCAATTGAAGAAGACACAGACCTAATGTGTTTCTCAAAAGTAAATTTTCTGTTGAGAATCACACCCAAAATTTTAAAAGTCATACAAATTTAAAGAAACATCAATACAGAGGTCCAGATGTTGAGGAGCTAGCGTCCTTGGCCTACTTACAATCAAACTTTGAGTTTTGTTGGGATTCAACTTCATACCCCATAATTTGCACTATGCACTAATTGTAGCTAAATCTCTATTAAGGGATTCACCCACCCCAGATCTACATTCAGGGGAGGGAATTGATGCAAAGAGAGTAGCATCATCTGCATATGCAACAAGCTTGTTTTCTAGGCCAAACCACATGTCATGTGTATATAGTATGAAAAGTAATGGGCCAAGAACACTACCCTGTGGAACACCGGATATCACATTCCTATACTCACTATGGTGCCCATCAACAACAACTCTTTGAGATCTATTACTTAAAAAATCAATAATAATGCTAAGAAACGACCCACCCACTCCCAACTGTTTGAGTTTGAAAACAAGGGCCTCATGATTAACACGGTCAAAGGCAGCACTAAAATCTAGGCCAATCATACGAACTTCCTGACCACAATCAAGGGATATCTGTACAGCATTGGAGATTGTAAGAAGGGCATCACATGCTCCCAAGGCCTTTACGAATACCAAATTGCAAACTAGGGAATAGATGATTACCTTCAGCAAACATATTAAAACGTTTTGCCAGAAGACTCTCAAAAACTTTAGATAATATGGGAGTTATGGAAATTGGGCGGTAATCAGTGGGACTTGAGCTACCACAAACACATTTACATAGAGGAGTAACATTACCAATCCTCCAGCAAGTGCTAAAAGCTCCTCCTCTAGGTAACTTGTGCAAAGTAACAGATAACTTTGGAGCTAAGAAATCTGCTGTCTTTATAAAAAACAAAGGAAAAATACCATTTGGGTCTACACCTCCATAAGCATCAAGGTCCATCAACAGAGCTTTAATTTCACGAGATCAAAAAGCTAAACTAGTTAGTTTAGCCTCAGGAAAACATGAATGAGGAAGTTCAAGTTTTTCATTGCTCTTTTTACTGTCAAAAACACAAGCCAAAAGGGTTGCCTTTTTCTTTGGATAATGAGTGACTGAGCCATCTGGTTTAAGTAAAGGAGGAACTGTTGCATCTACACCAAAGAGTGCAGATTTAAGGGTAGACCACCATTTATGTTCCTGAGTTGTACCAGAAAGGGTTTCTTTTTTGGTTAAATTGTACTCCTTTTCAGTTGAGGCATATAAACTCTCTGAGCAAAAGCTCTAAGCTGAGTATAGTTATTCCCGGTCAAATCTGATCTGTTACCCTTACAAAGATGATAGGCCTCCTGCTTCTCCAAATAAGCACGTCTACAATCATCATTAAACCACGGTTTGTCCTTCACTCGGTACCTTAGCACACGAGAAGGGATACGCCTATCAATTATGTTGACTATATTCTCATTCAAAGGGACAACAGGATCTACACTACTATATAATTGTGACCAATTCAAGCACAAAAGATCATGCAAAATCCCATTCCATTCTGCTTGGGATTTTATATAAATTTTACAAGAGTATGATATATACAGGGACAGGCTGCTCAGTCTTCACTACTAATGAAATCAAGGCATGATCAGATGTCCCGACTGGAGAACCAACCTTACTAGTTATAACGCCAGGGGAGTCAGTGTATAT
>NC_090733.1:58007448-58074948 GCF_036898095.1 Palaemon carinicauda
TCTTTCCCGGAGAATGGGAGGAAGGCGGACTTTCCTGTCCCGGAGCTTCCGATTCGCCCTCGAACGCCGGACACGATTGATATCTTTCAACTTCGCTTTCAGAAGTAGATCCGTCACTGAAGCAAATTGAAGGGACCTTAGGATCCTCTCTTGGAGCCGTCTGGAACTCACTTTGTCTTTGAGAAAGCGTTTGGTGTTCATTGCAATCTCTAACCTCTTGGGTTTGGGAAGACACAGAGTGTGAGATATAAGATCCCATTGCAGTCCGAGCCATTGGAACTTTGATTTCGGAAGAAGACGGGACTTCTTGAAGTTGATCTGAAAGCCTAGAGATTGAAGGTATTGGATGACTTTGTGAGTGGCTTTTAGGCAATTTTGGGAGGTGTCTGACCAAATGAGCCAGTCGTCCAGATAGGCTACTACTTGAATCCCTTGATTTCTGAGTTCCTGAACAGCAACTTCTGCTAGCTTTGTGAAGATCCTTGGGGCGATGTTGAGCCCGAAAGGCATCACCTTGAAGGAGTAATTTTTGTTTCCTAGGCGGAAGCCTAGATACGGACGGAAGTGTCTCGCTATCGGAACGTGATAATAGGCGTCTGTAAGATCGATAGAGGTGGTGACGGCCCCACGGGGAAGTAAGGTCCGCACCTGCGAGACGGTAAGCATTCGAAACTTGTCGCATTGAATGGACAAGTTGAGAAGGGATAGGTCTAGAATCACTCTTCTCTTGTCCGAATCCTTCTTCGGGACACTGAACAGCCGACCCTGAAACTTCAGGTGTTTCGTTTCTTGTATGGCGTTCTTTTGTAACAGGTCCTGGACAAACTCGACTAGGTCCGGAGTGGAATGCTGATGAAATCTGTTCGGTGGAGGAGGTCCTTGAATCCAACTCCACCCCAGTCCCTTGGAGATGATACTGAAAGCCCAGGGACTGAACCTCCATTTGTTGCGGAAGGCATAAAGCCTCCCCCCTACCCGCTGCACCTCAGTATTGGCTTGAGGAGTTGCCTCCACGTCCGCCTCGGAAGTTCTTTCCTTTGCGAAAGAATCTACCCCTACCTCTGTTCTGGTATGAACCACGGTGGTAGCCTCTACCTCTGTTATAACCCTGGGAAGAGCCTTGAGCTTCATAAGATTGGTTAAAGGCTGGAGAGGTGGTGGAGGCACCGGGAAGCTGGCTCTTAGGGAACAGAACGGTGACGTAGTCGTCCGAGGGAGGAGCCTGAGAGGTGGAAGGCTGTGCAGGAACAGCAGGAGATGGTGGGAGAGGCTGCCGGAAAACGGACGAGCTACTTTGCTGTTGCCGGAACTGAGTGGAGGTATACGGGCGGAGCTTCTTCCTACCACGGGCTTGGTAACTTGCGGGATCATATTTCCGCTTAGGAGTCAAACCCCAACGGGCTTTAAGGCTCTGATTAACTCTTGTAGCTTCTGTCAAGACTTCCTTCACAAGATCCTCAGGGAAAAGATTTGGACCCCAACAAGAGGACCGGATAAGTTTATTCGGTTCGTGCCTAATAGTCGCCTCAGCCAGGACGTGTTTGCGGCACCTACGTTTAGCAAGAGCAAAGTCATATAGGTCAAAGTACAAAGACTGCAAAGTAGCCTTATTGAGAGACTTAAAGATACTCTCAGTATCATAAGTTAAGGCTATCGACTCCGTAGAAGTGGCCAAGTTCAAGGTTCGACCAACACGTAGGCGGGAATCATACTCCTGTTTAATAAGGGATTCCGGGAGACGGGGAAGCCGTTCACTAAAAATTACTGACGCACAGTCCGCTGTCAGCTTGCCGGAAGTAAAGGTGGTATGGACATTGTCCCAACACTCATTATCTGAAGGAAGAAGGAGGGAGATCGGATCTACCTCTCGGATGGGAGGCAAGGGCTTCTCCTCCAGAGCGTATTGAAAGGCAAGCTCTGCAATCTTAGTGACGCATGGAGTCACGGTATTCTTGTCCATTAGGAACATTGTAAATGAACTCTTATGAGGCGTCAACATGGTATTGGTGCAACCTATGTCATTTAGAAACCTAGCCTAAACAGATTGGGCTTGTTCCTTTGGGAAAATGACGGTCTCTTTAGGGACCTTATCCAGCCGAACCAGAGCTTCCTCGGTAAGCCTGGCATAACCATGAAACGGAAATGCGAGACCAGGAGGAAAGAATTCAAAGTCCTCTAGTGGACGAGTACCAAGACCTTCCAACGTTAACATCCCGTCTGAGAACGGGGAATGAAGAGCCATGCGCCAAGGGTTATTCTTGGTAAACGGAGGAAGCTTAGAGGCATCCGGGATGAGAGAGCTTTGAACTTGCTCCGGAGCACCTTGCTCTAATGCCCCAAGTCTCTGACCAATGTTAGAAAACATCGTGTCCATCTTGGCCTGCATTTCTGACACAATCTTAGATTGCATCTCTGACACAATGCGAAGCATGGCTGATTCGGAAAGGCCCGGGTTAGGAGCAGAAGTGGCGAATTGTACTCCCGGGTCGTGAGACTTAGAGGAGGAGCCGGAAGCCTTAGATGATGGGTTTGCTTTCGTTTTAGAACCATGGGAAGCCTTGTGGGGCTTACGAGCTTTTGGCAAAGTTCTAGATTTAGATTTATCTTTGGGGGGAACCGGGTGTGATCGGTGAGACGAATCGCGGTCCCCAGAAAAACCATGAAAAGAATCGAGATCAGATGAAGAAGAAAGAGCGGGGCTGGAGATAGGAATCTCAGCGCCGGTAACACCTGCCTCACTTACCACCCTACCTGCATCCGGATCATCTAACAACATGGGTTCCACATCCGAGTTCAAGGAGGCAACATTGTCTTCCAGATCTCCGGGGGCATCAGACGTATCTTGATCTTGATCCTGATCGATGAATCCAGAAATAGTGGCATCAATGTCGGCAATGATGGGTGCCGCAACAGCTCTAGCCACAGCGGCTGAAGACTTAGCATTAGGATAAATCATTGCACAGTAGTCTTCAGAGAGGACGTAAGGCTACTTTGATTTCACATTTCGGGCAAATCCCCCAACCCACACTTTCAGGGTGGCCCGAGCCGCAGTCTTCTGCTCCGGGGATGCCTGAAATAATAGTGGGAATTAAAGAAAGGAAGAGTCCAGGAGGTCCTTTAAAGACCATAGAAATCTTACTAAATAGTGTATGTATACCAAATAAAAGTAAGAATAATTAGAAAAGTCAACATAGCCAACGGGACTCACCGAATCAGATCCAAGGGTGGTAATGAGGTCAAAACAGACCATACAATTATCAGGATGCCAGACTACGATATCTTCCAGTTGTACTCCGCAGAGGGCGTGAGACCTACACACCGTATGGCCACAAGGCTGGTGAAGAACTGCCGCACAGGCCGTCGTCTGGCAATGAACCATCTGTAATAAGAATAGTATATGAGAAACTGTAATTCTCTTAAGTAGGGGCGGGTCCGGAGGACCCGGGCCTAAACATAAGTCTAACTTAAGACTAGAGCTTAACTATAATACTCTTAAGTAGGGGCGGGTCCGGAGGACCCGGGCCTAAACATAAGTCTAACTTAAGACTAGAGTATAACTATTCATTCCGGACGAGCCGGGATCATAAAGAAGGATGCAACAAAGAATTAACACACATGGTGTCTGACTTCCCGGAGCGAGATTAAGCCCCGGACCGGGATATATAAAATTACATCCATAAACTAATACATATAGGAACTCCGGGGTAGTGATCTGTCATATATAATCATAGTAAATGTTATAAAATAAGGGGGGCGGAACCGTAGATAAGAACCACCAACAGAACCCGGAGGTTTTCGTATAACATAAATAAAAGTGTGATAGGTGAACATTTATAAAATAGGGTGCACCGGGATTCCTACTCTGTTGACCGGTGGCCAACCAGTCTAGACAGAGACAAAACCACCGGGACACCCGGAGAGAGGACATAGTCCATAAACACTGAACTACCCCCTCTGTAGGAAGGGAAGGCAACGGTCCCCTAGGGGAGGGGGGAGAGAAGCCTAGCCACCAACCTAGCGAGAGGGGGAGCTTGGGGGAGGATCACGTGACACGGAGCAGCAGGGCTACCAACTGACGATCCCCAAACACTACCAAAACAGATCATACGGAGTAATAAGCACAAATATTCATTATAAAAGTAATAGCGTTGAAAAATATATAAATATACACATAAAAAATTAGGGCAAGGCATGCGAAATAATGAATAAATCCCGAAGGACAACAACCTGATGGCCGAAGGCCGGCAAGCCACCTACGATACGTAATCTGATATCGGCCCTAAATATGAGCCACAAGGGCTCTAAACGCTAAATAATGAATATCCACTATAAAACATATAAAAATTAAACTAATAATAAAAATAATACACTTAGTAACACCGCGAGTGAAACTAAAAGCTCTCGAAACAGGAGTACAGTGAACCCTCGTTTATCGCGGTAGATAGGTTCCAGACGCGGCCGCGATAGGTGAAATTCCGCGAAGTAGTGACATCATATTTACCTATTTATTTAACATGTATATTCGGACTTTTAAAACCTTCCCTTGTACGTAGTACTGTTAACAAACCACCCTTTAATGTACAGAACACTTAATGCATGTACTACAGCACCCTAAACTAAAACAGGCACAAATATTCAAGGCGATTTTATATTATGCGTTTCCTAAACACCTAAAAAGCACGATAAAAAATGGCAACCAATGTTTTGTTTACGTTTATCTCTGATTATAATGAAGAAACAAACGCATTTACACATCTGTGTAGGCTATAGGTTAGTTTTTGCATCAATTATATTGATTATTCAGTACAGTATGTTGATTTGGTTATTACTAATGTTTTACTTAATTTTTCTTAGGACTTCCAAATGAAATGTTTTTCTCTATGAAGCCGCCTGAAACGACGGCGTCATAACGTACGTTCAGTTAACAAAGTACAAACTAAGGAATTTAACGCTATGATGAAAGTGATAAATAATGATATTACAGTAAAAGCTTTTATAAAATATGTTATTACAAATATTATTTACCGTATCTATATAAAATCATACATACGTAGCAAAGCAGGAAAACAATCTACGATAGAGAGAGAGAGAGAGAGAGAGAGAGAGAGAGAGAGAGAGAGAGAGAGAGAGAGAGAGTTGTTTTACATACGTAAATGTAAATTTTAAACAAACAAAAAAAAGCCCCATTTCATATAAAATAGATTACAATTATTTTACTTTATCATATTACAGTAGTCTGTATAATACTGTAAAGTTCAGTACAGTATGTTGTTGTTATAGTCGTGGTGATGAAATTCTCACGAAACAAAAACACGCCATTTGATTACAACAGCTGATTCATTCTCTCTCTCTCTCTCTCTCTCTCTCTCTCTCTCTCTCTCTCTCTCTCTCTCTCTCTCTCTCTCTTCGTGTTATACAATACTTACATTTAGATGAAGAAACTAAAATTAGTTTTCTTAGTGTCAATTAAATACAAACCAAAAAATTAGGCCGAGTCTACATCCATTTCAATCATAGCTAAAAATACGGCATCCGATTTCATCAGCAAACCACTATTTTTTTGGGAAATATCATTTTATTCTAGAAAATTGCCACTCTTTAAATAGTTAATTGCACATTAAGAAAGCGTGTACTTTTGTTTTTAAATTTCGGGTGTGTTTTAAAAATCGAGTATTGTTGACTTCTTTTTGTTTTACTTTTGGCTGTGATTAGATCAGCTGTCATCTAGCTGCCGCTCTTGAGTGTGTACGAATACAGTACACTAACAAAGTATCATTTATACCATTTCTTAACTTATTCAAACCGTCTACAGTATACAGTTGATATTACATAAGCACCAATGTGTTATAACCTATCATATTTTTTTGGTTATTACATTTAACCCCCCCCCCCTCTCTCTCTCTCTCTCTCTCTCTCTCTCTCTCTCTCTCTCTCTCTCTCTCTCTCTCTCTCTCTGTGGGCTACTTTTCACTACCTCCCATTCTTTACCTCTCTCTATCTCTCTAACAAATGATATTTTTGTTGCTCCTCAAAGTTTCATTTATATTGAAAATCGATCATGATTCAATTTTCCTTACTTTCTCCAATCTCGCACCATCGGTCACATCGCGGTATTTTCGATATTTCCGGAAAATCCGTGATATATGTATATACATGGGTTATGAAAAAAATCCGCGAAGTGGTGAATCCGCAATGGTCGAACCGCGAAGTAGCGAGGGTTCACTGTACCAACCGTAAGCGGAATCGAGCAAGACCGAGATGATCGAAGAGAATAAACTCTTATAACTTAAATATTAAACGATCTAGATTGCTCAAAACACAGCAAAACATAGCTTGGTACTTAACTTAGACGGTGTCTCCTGGGAAACCGATGTAGAAGCCATAATCACAAGGAAAATAAGGCAAAAACACGAGAGCACAAACTAGCGGGTTACCACACAGGCGTGCTAAAAAGGAGTTGGGTTCTGAGCGGATGCAGAGTTGGTGGTGCCGAGTGAGGTTGAACGGCTCTCCTCTATTGGGGGTCTTTGTCGTGGATGAATCTAAATGGTGCTGGACCTCTGGATTATACGCCCAATTCCATACCGACACCAATAGGTGAGCGAGCTAGTCAACCTAGCACTTCTTTACATTTTTTCTCTGGTATATTTAGCAGTAAATTACCTAAGAATAAGTGCTAATAGGAGCTTATTCACTGGCCGGCACAGGTTCAAGCCCAGAAATATATATATATTTGAGCTCGGCCATGTAATCCTGATGGAAGGTTCCTTCAGGTAGCTTTCCCCTATATTTATATATATACAGTATATATATATATATATATATATATATATATATATATATATATATATATATATATATATATATATATATATATATTGAGCTCGGCCATGTAATCCTGATGGAAGGTTCCTTTAGGTAGCTTTCTAAGGGATATTTGCTACAGTGATACTCCCAGAGAACTAAAACGAAGGTCTCCAGGATTCTAACTCCTGGTGCGAGTATCCAGTTAAGGATATATCAAGGGATCAGGGGACGTATTTTTTAGATACGACACCCCATATAGATTTAACTCTTTGATGTAAGGGGGAAGAGTGGCGAAGGAAAGGGGGTACCGTTTTAGGTAACCGGTGGACCTCCTATCCGTACTACTACCGGCGGCCATTCCTTTCTTTAGCATTTAAGCTAGGTGTTCTCCCAACGTTTTCCTGGTGCAATCTCCAGCATCTTCATCCTCTGGAAAGTTGAGTATCAATCTTTCCTGTGTATAATTTTGAGCTCCCTTCTCACAGTTAAATTTCAATAAATTGAGTGTGTTTGGTTGAGCGTTGCCATGAACCGGAGGCGGCTATTTTACTACCGCTGTTGCCGATTATTATTGCATTTTATTCTGTCAGTAGGGCAACATTTCCTGGTATTTAGCTATAATATTAGCTAGTTAGGCCAATTATACAAGTGAACATTGTGCATACAGATATATTATTCCTCTTCCTATTATGTAACTTTACTTTTCGTATGCGGCGGGAGCCCCGGGGATAATAACCTTGGCCGTGGTTCCTACCAGAGCTAAGCTAGCCTCGCTCATATATACGTTAGTAAAGTAATTCCCCATGTTTAACATCACCTTATCGTTCCTTATTAATTCAGATGAGGGCTTACATCCTCTAGAATTTATGGATAAGGTTTGATGTACATTCTCTTTTAGAGAAAAGAGGATAAACCCTTCCTCCCTCCCTGAGTGCCGCCGCCGCTACAGGCGGCAACCGCTGTCTTTCCTCACTGCCATCAAGTAGAATTCCGGCTTTGGGTTAGATAGTAATTAAGTCAGGGTGCCCTTGTCTTGCCGCCGACGATGTCGTCAGCAAAGGAACAATGTTTCCACTGCCGCCGACAACGTCGTCAGCACAGGAAGCCATGCTTCCCCAGTCCACTGTTGAAGGTAAGCTGCATACCTGCCGCCACCTCTGTTCCCAGTGAACTACAAGACCCTCTCCCTTCCCCCTTCTGTCCTTTAGTGTCGGCATAGCCGTTGTAACATTCTTTCACCGGTATTCTGAGAGTCATCCCGGCTTGCCGGGTTGACTGCATTACCGGCTGGTACCCTGCCGGCGGCAGTTAGTTCAGCGGCCTCAGCCACCTTCCCCCTTATGTCCTTCCTTCACCGGAAGTGAATATCATGCTGGGAATATTGAGCCAGCCCTGACGGCTGCCGGTGGGAAACCTATCATACTTTTGAGAAGTCCTCAGCCTCTCTTGGTCTGCCATCCACAATTATTGCCGCCAGCAGTACAGCCGGCGGCAGGCCTTTTGTGGATGGATGGAAGCCAGAATCAGATGGATTCCTACCCCTTCCATTGGAACTCTCATTCTGGCAAGGAGACAGTAGGCAGCCTGGTAGTCCTATTACACTTTCAATTGTTGTGCTAAACCATAATAATAGGAAACTCTCCTTCCTTAATGCTTTCTCTCTCTCTATCAGTTACTGCCGTCATGTACTAACCTAACCCCGGCAGTGCGCCGGCTGAACTACAGTATACAAATATATATTAGTACACATATTTTCTAACATACTCTGTGTTTCCTATCACAGTCTATTGTTGGGACTACAATATTATGTTGAGCTTGAGTAATCCCTCAACACCCAGATGGTTTCGTCGATCATCTGGACCCTAATTAATCACTGATCAGTATTAATATACTACAGGTAGATAATGTTAGTATAAACACTTACTAACCCTAACTCTAGTTCCTAGAGTTTCTTCTACCTTGTATTCTCCCTAACATGGAATCCAAATATTATTATTGACGGAGGTCTCAACAATTGCCTGGGAGAGGAAACACAGATATGTGTCTTTTCTACTTCCTTTCCAGCTTACTATCCTAAGCTATTATATACAATAGTGATTACCATTGTTGATAAAATGTATGCTTTTATATCAATGATATTAAAACAGTTATACCCATTTGATCCATTTCCTTTACAGGATGAGCTGATGGTGAAGTGTGCAGCCTTGTTCTGCAACCACAAAAGTAAGGACTTTTGTGGACACAGGATGTTCAGGACTCATGCCCCCTGCTGTATCGTATCGGGATCCTTAAAGTATTGGGACCCAAAGGGTTGCTCCAACTGCTCCACCCTGCTGGCCAACGGCTTCAGAGAAGCCATCCCAGTCACCTTGGAGACTAGGGACACGGCAAGGGAAACTCTTCGCAGGTGGGTAAGGGGGTTCCAAAAGAACTCTCTGGGACCATACCTACCCAATGAATCCCTAAGGTGCCTTCTGTTCCCCAAGGCTCTAGCAAGTGCGGTAGTGCCTCAGGAACAGGTCCAGCCTCCTCTTATACAGCTGAAGATCGATGCGGACATACACAAGGCACTAGAAGGCATGGACATCCACCTAGAACGGATATCAGAAGTGTCCACCGACACAGAACAGGACCTGCTGCAAGGAGGCCCTGAAGAAGACGTGGATCAACCACGAACGGGGGAATAAGGATCCGTTTCGACGGTATCTGAGGACCCTCAGTTCACCGTGACGGCATACCAACCTATGCCGTCAACCTCTTCAACCCCAACTCCTCAACCAACTATACAGGTCAACAAGAGGGAAGCGAACCTCACGTCGATCCAGCAGATGTTGGAAGCATTCCAGAAGGAACAGGAGGCAATGAAGCAGTCCAAACAACAAAATCAAAGACAGATACAGGAAAGGGACCATCCTGAACCTTCCAGGGCCTCTACTAAGGAGCCCCTTAGTGTATCGGATCTCCCTCACTGCTCCGAAACAAACCCCTGGAGGTACGCAGAGCATATGCTCATGATGAATGGGAAACTATTCGTCTCGTAGAAGTTGGGAGACAAACTGTTTGAAGATCTTGAGTTCTGGCCTAGCTTTTCAGCATACCGAGACTGTTACGTAAGACTGCGGGATGAACTTGCATCCCGTGAGGAAACGGTACCTAAGGAAGTCATTGACTTCGAACATGACAAGGCACAAGCCATCCTTTTAAAGTCCTTGAAAGGACTCGGATACATCAACTCCAAAGTCTCAGCACTGAGCAAGAGCTATCCCACCTTTATTGTTCTTTCCTCCATCTCTTTCCCCTTTTCGGAGAAAGCTCTAGACTTTGTCACCAAGGCAGTCGAAGAGGGCAAATCCTGTCCAACTCTAGAGGAATGCAAACCTTTCTCTCTAGCAATGCCTACCTCCGAGGAGAAGTGGAAAGACGTCCACCTAACCTTCTCCGTCTCGAAATTGGATCCAGAGATAGCAGACCAGCAGTTCAATGAGAACCTTCCGAAGTTGCCAGACCATCTTCTGAGGAGGGACCAAGAGATGAAAGAGAGACTTGCGGCCTCCCTTTCTCAGAACTGCCTGGAAATGTGCGCAGGCCTACATAACACACCAGAAATTTATATTTTCCTGCCTAAGTCTCACATGGGAACCCTTGTGAAGGACTTATATGCTTTCATCAGATCAAGGAGAACCTGCAGAGAGCACGTGTTTGCCTCAGCGACAGTGAAACACGAACCCAGGAAGCTGATTTCATCGAGCATCTGGGGTAAGGACCTCTTCCCACAGGAAATGGTCCAAAAGGTCATAGCCAGAGCAGCCACGGAGAATAGGAACCCTCTCCAAAAGTGGGGCATGACCTCAAAGAGGAAATCTTCTTCAGACGGAGGTCCCCAACCTAAGAACAAAAAAGTAAGGAGACCACGCAGACCTGCGCAACTTCCGGCCGTGACCATGGCCACGGTGTCTCAACTGGTAACCCAGCCTCAGACCACCTTCCAGATGGTCCCTTAACAGCTGGTAGCCCATTCGCCAGCATTTAACCCTGGCTTTGAGGGGCAATCAACCACCTTTCGCCATTACAAAGGGAAAGGCCCAAGGAAAAGTTCCTCCGGAAACCCGACGAGGCAGAGGAGGATGTGATCACGGAAACAAGTCCTCCGGACCCCCAGGCAATGATGGGTTCCAGGTAGGGAGCAGACTGTACTACTTTCGGGATCGCTCGACCTTCGATCCCTGGGCCCACAGCCTAATCACGAATTAACTCGGGTGGAGATGGAACAGAACTCCACCCAGCTTTCCAGAATTCTTCCAACACTCCACCCCCTCGTTAGAAGAATATACCTCAGAACTCTTGAACAAGAAGATAATAAGGAAAACGAAGTCCATCAAATTCCAGGGAAGGCTGTTCTGTGTTCCCAAGAAAGACTCAGACAAACTCAGTCATTCTAGACTTGTCTCCACTCAACAAGTTCATCGAGAACAACAAGTTCCGAATGCTTACGTTGCTACACACAAAGACCCATCTGCCAAAAGGGGTGTACAGTCTCAATAGATCTGGCAGACGCTTACTGGCATATGCCAGTCAGCAGCCCCTTCTCCCTCTACCCTTAGGATTCAAGCTATAGAAGAAGAAATTTGTCTTCAGAGCAATGAATGCCCTTCGGACTGAACACAGCCCCACTGATATTCATGAAGCTAGCAGACACAATCATCCAGCAGCTGTGCTCCGAAGGAGTTAAAGTGGTAGAATATCTAGACGATTGGCTGGTGTGGGCAGCATCCAAGACTACTTGTCTGCAATCAGCCAAAAAGGTGATACAGTTTCCGGAACACCTGGGCTTCAAGATTAGTCTCAAGAAATCATGCCTTTCTCCAGCTCAAAAGTTCCAATGGTTGGGAATCCAATGGAACTCAAAAGTCACACCACCTCTCCCTTCCATCCAAGAAGAGGGGAGAGATAGCGGGAGCTGTCAAGAGACTAATCCGTCACAAGAGGATTTCAAGACACCAACAGGAAAGAATATTGGGCTCTCTCCAGTTTGCAGCAGTGACAGACCCGGTGCTAAAAGCACGTCTAAAGGATGCGTCAGGAATCTGGAGAAGATACGCATCAAACGCTCGAAGAGATCAACTAAGGTTGACCCCGACCCAATTGCACACAATGTTAAGGCCATGGTCAACAGCCAAGAGCCTAGCACGGGCAATTCCCCTGCAGGCACCACAACCATCAGTGATGATAAACACGGATGCCTCCTTAGAAGGATGGGGAGGCCATTCTCACGAGAGAAAGTGCAAGGGAATTGGCCACACCAGTTCAAAACCTTTCACATGAACATATTGAAAGCTATGGCAGTTTTCCTGACATTGAAGAAACTGTCCCCTCGCAGAGCAATCCACATCAGATTGGTCCTGGACAACAAAGGGATATTGAAATGTCTAAATCGACAAGGCTCAAGATCACCTCACATCAACCATGTGATATTAGCCATCTTCTACCTGGCAAGGAAGAAGAGATGGCACTTATCAGCAGTTCACCTACAAGGGTTCCGCAATGTGACGGCGGATGCTCTATCCAGGCGAAAACCGATAGCGACAGAATGGTCCCCAGAAGCAGACTCATTCTCCTTCTTCTTAGAAAAAGTCCCGGAACTTCAGATCGACCTCTTTGCAACGAGCGACAACAAGAAACTACCTTGTTACATAGCCCATTATACGGAGCCTCAAGCAGAAGCAATAGACACCATGTCTCTCGACTGGAACAGGTGGAATCACATTTACCTCCTTCCACCAACCAATCTCCTGCTAAGAGTTCTCGACAAGCTAAGATCCTTCAAAGGGACAGCAGCAGTACCGGCCCCCAAATGGCCCAAATACAATTGGTTCCCTCTAGTTTTATAATTGAAACTGAAGCTGTTTCTTCTGTAGAAACCAGTTTTATCCCAACTGGTCCAGAATTCGACTGTACGCTTCATCTTCGAGAACTAACAACCTACATCTCATTATTTTCTCGCCTTAGCAGCAAACAAAAAGTTTGGAATCTCGAAGGATAAAGTCGACTTCATCGAAGAGTATAAGTCAAGTTCGACTAGGAGACAATATGAATCATCATGGAAGAAATAGGTGTCCTTCGTTTTCTTCATTTACCAACAAGAACAAGGGCTTGCTTTCACCACGATTACTGCGTGTAAGTCGGCCCTGACTAGACTACTTCTATACGCCTTTGAGGTGGACCTCCCAAGTGAAATCTTCAATAATATCCCAAAAGCATGTGCTGCACTCAAGCCAGCAACCCCTCCAAAGTTCATTACGTGGTCTTTGGACAAAGTCTTGCACTATGCTTCGAACCTAAACAATGAGGATTGCACACTAAAGGATCTAACACAGAAAGTCATCTTTCTGTTTGCAATAGCCTCAGGGACTAGAGTTAGTGAGATAGTGGCCTTATCCAGAAACGAAGGCCATATTCAGTTCCTAGACACAAGAGAACTGAACTTTTTTCCTGATCCTGCCTTTCTTGTCAAGAATGAGCTACCCACTAAGAGGTGGGGTCCTTGGAGAATCTGCCCACTGAAGGAAGATGTCTTTCTATGCCCAGTAGAGTGTCTTGAGGTCTATCTTCGAAGAACTTCAGACTTCAAGGGAGTACAGCTCTTCAGAGGCGAAACTTCAGGATCAAACCTATCTCTAAGACAACTGAGGGCGAAGCTCACCTACTTTATTCGCAGAGCGGATCCTGACAGTACACCCGCAGGTCACGATCCAAGAAAAATTGCTTCTTCGTTGAATTTCTTTCAACACATGGACTTTGAGAGACTCCGCTCTTACACTGGGTGGAAATCATCCAGGGTCTTCTATAAATACTATGCGAAGCAAGTACATGAAATAAAACACTTTGTGGTAGCGGCAGGTAGTGTCATAAAACCCGTCGTCTAATGCTGCGATAAACAGTGGATTGGATTGTTTTGAGACTCAACAGTGTATCAGGTGCATGGGTATTCATACCTTCTAGTGCAAATCATTAAGGTGATTAACAGACTGTTCTATATACAGTGAGCCCTCGCTACTTCGCGGTTCGACCATCGCGGATTCACCACTTCGCGGATTTTTTTCATAACCCATGTATATACAGATATCGCGGATTTTCCGGAAATTTCGAAAATACCGCGATGTGACCGATGGTGCGAGATTGGAGAAAGTAAGGAAAATTGAATCATGATTGATTTTCAATATAAATGAAACTTTGAGGAGCAACAAAGATATCATTTGTTAGAGAGATAGAGAGAGGTAAGGAATGGGAGGTAGTGAAAAGTAGCCCACAGAGAGAGAGAGAGAGAGAGAGAGAGAGAGAGAGAGAGAGAGGTAGAGAGAGAGAGAGAGAGGTAGAGAGAGAGAGGTAGAGGTAGAGAGAGAGAGAGAGAGAGGTAGAGAGAGAGAGAGGTGTAGAGAGAGAGAGAGAGAGATAGAGGGGGGTTTAAATGTAATAAACAAAAAAATTTGATAGGTTATAACACATTGGTGCTTATGTAATATCAACTGTATACTGTAGACAGTTTGAATAAGTTAAAAATTGTATAAACGATACTTTGTTAGTGTATTCGTACACTCTCGAGCGGCAGCTAGACGTCAGCTGATATAATCACAGCCAAAAGTAAAACAAAAAGAAGTCAACAATACTCGATTTTTAAAACACACCCGAAATTTAAAAACAAAAGTACACGCTTTCTTAATGTGCAATTAACTATTTAAAGAGTAGCAATTTTCTAGAATAAGATGATGTTTCCCAAAAAATAGTGGTTTGCTGATGAAATCGGATGCCGTATTTTTATCTATGATTGAAATGGATGTAGACTCGGCATAATTTTTTCGTTTCGTATTTAATTGACACTAAGAAAACTAATTTTAGTTTCTTCATCTAAATGTAAGTATTGTATAACACGAAGAGAGAGAGAGAGAGAGAGAGAGAGAGAGAGAGAGAGAGAGAGAGAATGAATCAGCTGTTGTAATCAAATGGCGTGTTTTTGTTTCGTGAGAATTTCATCGCCACGACTACAACAACAACATACTGTACTGAACTTTACAGTATTATACAGACTACTCTTATATGATAAAGTAAAATATTTGTAATCTATTTTATATGAAATGGGGCTTTTTTTGTTGTTTAAAATTTACATTTACGTATGTAAAACAACTCACTCTCTCTCTCTCTCTCTCTCTCTCTCTCTCTCTCTCTCTCTCTCTCTCTCTCTCTCTCTCTCTCTCTCTCTCGTAAATTGTTTTCCTGCTTTGCTACGTATGTATGATTTTATATAGATACGGTAAATAATATTTGTAATAACATATTTTATAAAAGCTTTTACTGTAATATCATTATTTATCACTTTCATCATGCGCGTTAAATGCCTTCGTTTGTTTACTGAGCGTACTTTATGACGCCGTCGTTTCAGGCGGCGTCATAAAGAAAAACATTTCATTTGGAAGTCCTAAGAAAAATGAAGTAAAACATTGGTAATAACAAAATCAACATAGTGTACTGAATAATCATTATAATCGATGCAAAAACTAACCTATACACAGATGTGTAAATGCGTTTGTTTCTTCATTATGATCAGAGATAAACGTAAACAAAACATTGGTTGCCATTTTTTATCGTGCTTTTTGGCGTGTTTAGGAAACGCATGATATAAAGTCGCCTTTAATATTTGTGCCTGTTTTAGTTTAGGGTACTGTAGTACATGCATTAAGTGTTCTGTACATTAAAGGGTAGTTTGTTAACAGTACTACGTACAAGAGAAGGTTTTAAAAGTCTGAATATACATGTTAAATAAATAGGTAAATATGGTGTCACTACTTCGCGGATTTTCACCTATCGCGGTCGGGTCTGGAACCTATCTACCGCGATAAACGAGGGTTCACTATAGGTGCATAATCTGACCAATAACACCAGTGCCGTGTGAACGTTTGCATCACAGTGTTTACGCATGTCCAAAATCTGAGCAAGTCAGACAGATTTGGTTTCACATCTCCATTGAGTGGCATTATTCCGATAATGAAATCATATATATTCTTCCTTTACATGTCAATAAATGAACCCTGATGTGTATTGATGCTGGATCAGAGTCTTACCTTGTAACTACATTTGATAATTTAGTTGCAAAATAAACGGATTTTGAAGCAAAGCGAAAAATCTATTTTTGGGTGAGATAGCCATGTCGCCCTGATGGAAGGTTCCTGTAGGCAGCTTTCTAAGGGATATTTAGCTACAGTGATACTCCCAGAGAATTGACCATAGGTCTCCAGAATTCTAACTCCTGGTGCGAGTATCCTTAAAAAATATCTTAAGGATATCGCATGATATCAGGGGACGTGTTTCTTGATACAACACATAACAATCTTCACCCCAAATAAAGTTTTCGCTCTGAGGGGGAAGAGTGGCGTAATTTTACCCGGTGGATCCCTTGCCTGTACTACTACAGCGAAAAAACATGGCGACCCATTCTTTGTTGCAATTAAGCATGGAAGGCTACAGATAGAGTAGTTTCGGGTGGAGATTGTTACATATGTATATTCCTTTTCTTAGAAAAGGAGGGCGGGTCCATCAGGAAGACATGGCTATCTCACCCAAAAATAGATTTTTCGCTTTGCTTCAAAATCTGTTTTTTGGGCTCAGCCATGTCGTCCTGATGGAAGCTTACCGGAGAATTACTTGAAAGTACTGTATCTGTGGGTTTATCTAAGTGCCTCAACCTTGGGTCAGCTTCTATATGGTCACCCAGACCACATAAACATATGACGGTACCGTTATTCATCATATCCACTAAGCTTGGAACAATGTTAGGGCTTCCTGGCCCCTGCAGGGAAACTGTCAACTCTGACTATAGAAGCGAAAAGGTTCGTATATATGTCGGAATAAATGTAATTATCTTACCATAATTATGTTCACACGTATAGGCACCTTCAAGTGTTTACCTTATTTTTAGGAAAAATAAGTAAGAAAACAGTCTAGTTTTATTCAGCTACTTATGGGGCGAATAAGACGCAAATACATTTTCTACATTTATTTGTATAGACAACATAAATGCAACAACGAATGTATTAAAATAGAATCATATACTATACAGCCAACATTCTAAAGGTACATATATATTTATCACCTGTAAGAGAAGAAATATATTAGTAAGCATTGCCACTCGAAATCATTGTAAAATTATTAAGATAATTTCACTGTAAATGTTGGATGAATTTCAACACTGCGTACGAGTGTACACATGGCACTGGTGTTATTGGTTTGATTCTACACCTATAAAGAACAGTCCCAGGGGCACCAGGGTGACCCCTAATAAAAGGTATTACACTGAAAGGTGTTACCACCTTTTCACCCAAACTGTAAAAGTCTCAAACAGTTCACTGTTCATCGCAGCACTAGACGACAGGTTTTACAACACTACCTTCCGCCACCACAAAGTGTTTCAGCTCATGCACTTGCTTCGCATAATGTTTATAAATGACTCTAGAGGATTTCCAACCAGTGTATGAGCGGAGTCTCTCAAAGTCCATATACAGAAAAAAGTTCAGCGAGGAAGCAATCTTTCTCGGATCATGACCTGCTGGTGTACTGTCAGAATCCGCCCTGCGAATGAGGTAGGAGAGCTTCGCCCTCAGTTGTTTCAGGGATAAGTTTGATCCTGAGGTTTTGCTTTTGAAGAGCTGTCCTCCCTTGAAGTCTGAAGTTCTTCGAAGATAGACCTTTAGACACTCTACTGGACGTAGAGAGACATCTTCCTTCAGAGGGCAGATTCTCCAGGGACCCCACCATTTGTTGGGTAGCTCGTTTTTGACGAGAAAGGTAGGATCAGGAAAAAGATTCAGTTCTCCCACTTCTGTGAACTGAATGTGGCCGTCGTCTCTTGATAGGGCTACTATTTCACTAACTCTAGCCCCTGAGACTATAGCGAACAAAAATATCACTTTTTGTGTTAGATCCTTTAGAGAGCAATCTTCATTGTTCAAGTTCGAAGCATAGTGCAAGACTTTGTCCAGAGACCATGAAACGGGCTTTGTAGGGGCTGCTGGTTTAAGTCTAGTGCATGCCTTCGAAATCTTGTTGAAGATTTCGTTCGACAGGTCCACCTGGAAGGCGCATAGAAGAGGTCTAGTCAAAGCTGACTTACACGTCGTTATCGTGGTGGAAGCCAAGCCTTGTTCGTGAAGGTGGTTGAAGAAGGACAGGCAGAAGTCTATCGAGATTTCCGTCGGCTTTTTGGCTTTAACAAAAGCGACCCACTTCTTTCAAGACGATTCATAATTTTCCTCTGGTTGACTTTTACTTGTATGCTTCTATAAAGTCAATACTGTCTTTCGAGATCCCAAATCTTTTCTTGACTGGTAAGGCGAGAAAATCATGAGATGAAGGCTTTGGGTTCTCTGTGATGAAGCGAAGACAGTCGACTTCTGAACCAGTTGGGATAGAACTGGGTTTGGTAGAGGAAACAGCCTCAACTTCAGTTCTATCACCAGAGGGAACCAATTGCTCTTGGGCCACTTGGGGGCCACCACTGCTGCTGTTCCCTTGAAGGATCTCAGCTTTGTTGGTGGGAACAGGTAGATGTGAGTCCATCTGTTCAAATCGAGGGACATGGCGTCCGTCGCCTCTGCCCGAGGGTCCTCATATGGGGCTACGTATCGAGGTAGTTTCTTGTAGTCGCTCGTTGCGAAGAGGTCGATCTGCAGTTCTGGGACTTTTTCCAAGATGAAGGAGAATGAGTCTGCATCTAGGGACCATTCTGACTCTATCGTCGTGAGCCTGGATAGAGCGTCGGCCGTCACATTGCGGTACCCTTGTAGGTGAACCGCTGATAGATGCCATCTTTTCTTTCTTGCATAGCAAAAGATGGCCAACATCACGTGATTGATGTAGGGCGATCTCGAGCCTTGCCGGTTCAGACATTTCACTATCACTTCGCTGTCCAAGACCAACTTGATGTGGGCTGATCTGTGAGGGGATAGCTGCTTCAACGTCAGGAGGACTGTCATGGCCTCCAGAATGTTGATTAGAAAGGTCTTGAGCAGGGATGACCAGGTCCCTTGAGCTTTCCTTTGATGGGAATGACTTCCCCATCCTTCCGTCAAGGCATCCATGTGGATGTTTACCGATGGTTAAGGTGGTTGTAAGGGAATAGTCCTTGCTAGGCTCTTGACCTTCGACCACAGCTTCAGAAGCGATCGTAGTAAGGTCGGTACCGGTCTCTGTAGATCTCTTCGAGCGTTTGATGCGTATCTTCTCCAGACTCCTGACGCATCTTTCAGCTGTGTTCTTAGCACTGGGTCTGTTACTGATGCAAACTGGAGAAAGCCCAGTACTCTTTCCTGTTGGCGTCTTGAGATCCTGTTGAATTTCAGTAGTCTCTTGACAGAACCCGCGATCTCTCCTCTTCTTTGGTGGAATGGAGAGACGGTGTGACTGCAAGTTCCAATGGATTCCCAGCCATTGAAACTCTTGAGCTGGAGAGAGGCGAAACTTCTTGTAGTTGATCTTGAATCCCAGATGTTCCAGGAACTGGATCACTTTCTTGGTTGCCTGCAGACAAGCAGTCTTGGATGCTGCCCACACCAGGTATGCGGCTACCCGAATGCCTTCTAAACGTAGCTGTTGTACGACTGCGTCCACAAGTTTTGTGAAGATCCTTGGGGCTATGAATAGTCCGAAGGGCATGGCTCTGAAGACATACTTTTTCTTCCGTTACTTGAATCCTAGGTAGGAGGAGAGGGGGCGATTGACTGGAAGGTGCTAGTAAGCATCTGCCAGGTCTATTGAGACTGTGTACGCCCCTTTCGGTAACAGGATCCTTATGTGTTGAAGGGTTAGCATCCGGAACTTGTTGTTCTCGATGAACTTGTTGAGTCACGACAAGTCTAGAATGACTCTGAGTTTGTTCAAGTCCTTCTTGGGAACACAAAAACAGCCTTTCCTAGAATTTGATGGACTTTGCTTTCCTTATAACCTTTTTGTTCAAGAGTTCTAAGGTATATTCTTCCAGTAAGGGGGTGGAGTGTTGGAAGAACTTAGGAAATGAAGGTGATCTGCTCCATTTTTATCCTAGTCCATTCTTGATTAGGCTGTGGGCCCAGGGATCGAAGGTCCAACGATCCTGAAAGTGGAGGAGTCTCTCTCCTACTTGGAGCATCTCATTGTTTGGATGGTCCAGAGGGTTTGCCACCCTGACCACGTCCTCCCCTACCTCGTGAGGGGTTTCTTGAGGAGCCCCGTCTAGATCCCCTTCCTTTCGGGCGAAAGGTAGTTGGGGCACCACTTGGAAGGTGGTTATGGTTGAGCAACCACTTGGGGCATTGTGGTCATGGTGACCGTGGGATGTTGTATAGGTCGAGAAGGTAGTCTTGGCTTCTTTGTCTTCCCCTTAGGTTGGGGACCAGCATCAGGGGAAGATTTTCTGTTAGAAGACATGCCCCACTTTTGGAGAAGATTCCTATTCTCCGTGGCAGCTTTTGCGACGACTTCTTGGACTACTTTCTTTGGGAAGAGGTCCTTGCCCTAGATATAGGAAGTGATCAGCTTCCTGGGTTCATGTTTAACCATTCCATTGGCAAACACAAACACCCTGGAGGCCCTACTGGCCTTCACAAAAGCATGCAAGTCCTTGACTAGGGTAGCCATGTACATCTTGGCCAGGACTGTGTACATGTCTGGGGTGCTAGCAATGCCTGCACACATCTCCATGCAGTTCTGGAGGGAAAGAGAGGCAGCTAGTCTCTCCTTTGTCTCCTGTTCTCTTCTCAGGAGAAAGCCCGATAACTTCGGGAGGTTTTCGCTGAACTGCCGTCCTGCGATGTCCGCATCGAGTTTCGAGACTGAGAAGGTTAGATGGGCCTCCTTCCAATCCTTCTCATCTGTGGGCAAGGCCAGAGACAATTGCCTACACTTCTCTAGCGTAGGACATGGTTTGCCTGCATCAATTGCCTTCAGCACACTTTGGAGAGCTTTCGAGGAGAAGGGGAAAGCTCTTGAAGAAGCAGCAAGAAAAGTAGGGTGTTTCTTGCTTAGTGGAGAAACTCTAGAGTTGGTATACCCTGCCTTCTTTAGTCTACTCGTCAAGAGAGCCTGTGCCTTGTCGTGGTCGAAAACCATGACTTCCTTTGGTTCCGTCTCTTCCTTAGACGCCGGCCCACTCTTCAGCCGGATGAAACATTCCGGGTAAGCCGCGTAAGTTTGGCCAGAATTGGATGTCGTCCAGGGACATGGCCCCCATCTTCTCCGAAATATAGAGTTTCCAATTCGTGATGGGCATAAACTCTGCATACCTCCAGGGATTAGTTTCGGAGTATGGTGGCAGATCAGACACTTTAGGTCGCTTGAAAGACCCACGAGAAGTGACAATGCGGGTTGCTTCACGGATTTCCTTCCGCATATCTACGTTTTCCTTACGTAGAGAGTCCATTAGCTTCGTGATCTGGGCCATAACTGCTTAACCCAGCGGGTCTAGTGGAGGGGTAGGAGCCGAAGACATTGACGGCACAGGCTGGAATGCCGACACAGACAGAAAGGGGTCCTCCGCTTCTGTCGACTCGAGATCCTCGTCTCCTTCAGGTGGTTGGGCCACCTCTTCTTCAGGATCCTCTTGAAGGAAATCCTTTTTGGTGTCCGAGGACACTTCAGACATCCTCTCCTGATGGATGTCCATGCCTTTCAGAGCTTCGTAGATGTCGGCCTCAATTGTGAGCTGGATGCAATGAGGCCCGGGTCGTGCCTGAGGTACTACGGCATCAGCTGTTGCCTTCGGGAACAGCATGCTTCTCATAAGTTCAGTGGGTAGGTACGGTCCTGGAGAGTTCTTCTGGAACCCTCGTACCCTTTTCCGAAACTTTTCCCTCGCAGCGTCCCTCGACTCCGTCGACTTGGGATCACCGAAACCCTCAGTCATCAAGGCCGAGCAGACGTTGCAGTCCTATGGATCCCAGTATCTCAAGGTTTCAGTTGCGATGGAGCAGGGGGCATGAGACCTGCACATGGTGTGACCACAAAAGTTCTTACACTGTGGTTACAGTACATCACCTCACACTTCACCTTAGTCTCCTTCTGTAAAGAAAGGAAAGTGAAATGAGTATGGGGTAATTTGTTACACTTGATAAATTTTTGTATTTCTATATTCATGCATAAAATGGCACTGCTATTATCATTATAGCTTAGGATAGTAAGCTTGAAAGAAAATAGGAAAGACACATATCTGTGTCTCCTGTCCAGACGATTGCTGTGACCTCCTTCAATATTACTGTTTAGAATTTCCATATTAAGGAAAAGCTAGAGTGGAAGAGCTCTAATCTCTAGAGCTAAAATTAGTGTATACTAGCACTAACCCTTCCATAATGGAATATTAATATTGTAGGGTAAGAATATTAAGTTCTGATGATCTATGGCTCATCAGGCTATTGAAGGAATACTTCACTTCAATATTATAATTGGTCTCAACAATGGACTGTGAAAGGACACAGAATATGTTGGAAAATATAAACTACTGTATATTATATACTATAGTTTTCTAACTGCAGTATGTACTATACTGCAGAAATACTGGCTACTGTACAATCTTATACTGTAGTTCTGCCGGCATGCTGCCGGCTAGGCTAGTACCTGACTGCACTAGCCGACAGAGAAAGAAAAAGCATGGAGAGAAGGGCTACCTTACTATTATAGTTTAGTACATTAAATAGGGTTGTAGGGGCTACTGTCCCTACTGCCTTCTTGCCGGTTCGAGGGTTTGTGGATGGCAGTCCAAGAGAGGACTGAAGAACACTCAAAGTCATAAGGGTCTCCCACCGGCAGCTGTCATGGCCGGCACAACTATTCCCGGAGCCTTGCGTTCCCTAAGGGGGAAGGTCGACGCGGCAATCAAGCGACCTTAGTAGGAGCCCGGCTGGCATCGCAATCCACCCAGCAAGCGGGGAGATTGTAGAATACCGGCCAAAGATATTGCGACGGCTAGGCCATTGTTAAAGGACAGAGAGGGGAAGGGAAAAGGGTCTTGTGTTTTGTGTCGGAAGAAGGCGGCACTATTGCCACCCACTTTCGGTCACAAACTCAGAAACATCGTTTCTATACCGGCGCCGTCTTGGGCGGCAGAAGAATATCGATTCCTCAGCCCAAGACCTTGCCGAAAACAAGACATGTCTTCTAAACCACAAAAAGAAGGTGGCGGCAATGTACCACCACTTTCGGTTGTGGACTAGGGAAGCCAGGCTTCCTATGTCTGCAACTGTAAACCGGCAGGGGAGTAACTATTCCCCCGGCAGTAGAGTTGCCGACATCAAGACTGAACACTCTGAGTTACTGTCATAATTCAAAGCCAGGATACTCACCGGCAAAGAGGGAAGACAGAAAAACACTAGCCTAGTCAAGCCGGAGTACACAACTCTATGGCAAGACCAAGATAGGGTTGTCGCCTAATGGCGACACTCAGAGGGAAGGTAGGGTTTACCCTTAAATCTCTAAAAGAGACGAGTATCGAATTATATAAATAATTCTAGTAGATGTACTATCTCCTAATGAATTGATAAAACGATACAAGAGGGTAAACGGGGATAATGTATGAAAGTATACTAAAACGCATTATGCTAGCCTAGCCCGAGTCGAGATCTCGGCTACGCTATGTCACCGAGACTCTATCATATACGATCGACACATTTCATAGAAGAGGAAATATACGTGCATGATCTTATCTTCACTAGTATAATCTTGCCTGAATAGCTATAATTCATTACAGTAAAGCTAATTACCGGGAAAGTTGTTCTACTGACTAAGTAAGGCATATATGGCGAACGACAGCATCTAAAATGGCGCCTCCAGTGGACGGCTAAGCTCCAATAAAAACATCTAAATTATGCTAATTTAACTGTGAAAAGGGAGCTAAAAATTATACACAAGAAAGATTAAATACTCAACTTTCCAGAGGCTGAAGATGCTGGAGAATGCATGATAAATCCCAAATATTAGTAACACAAACTCCGAGAGTAAGCGGGAGATACACCGTGCTTAATTTGCTACTAACAAAGGAAATGGGTCGCCATGTTTGGCGCTTTAGTAGTACGGGAAGGGGATCCACCGGGTAACCTGTCATTATTCCGATAATGAAATCATATATATTCTTCCTTTAGAAGTCAATAAATGAACCCTGATGTGTATTAATGCTGGATCAGAGTCTTACTTTGTTGTAACTTCATTTGATAATTTAGTTGAAAAATAAAGATACAAAATGTATCCGCATCTTATTTTTGACACCTCAGTTACATTTAGATAAAACATGCCAGAGTTTCATTTATCCCTATATATAGAGATAACTTGAATCTGTACAGATTCCCAAGGTAATTAAAGGTAACCTCTAAAAAGTTTCCCTTTTGTTCCTACGGAAATACAAACCTTGAATCCTTATTGTCGAAGTCGACACTTTTCCCTGCAGGAGGCAGGAAGCACTAAGTCTGTTCCAAGCTTAGTGGAAATGACAGTTAACTGGAATTTCATATATAGGTCTAGGAGACCAGATAAGGAATCCATTCAAAGTAGAAGGCACACACACAAACACACAGATATAGTACTTTCAAGTTAATTCTCGGGTATACTTCCATCAGCACGACATGGGCGAGCCCAAATATCGGATTTTAAGCAAAGCGAAAAATCGATTTTTGAGTGAGAGGGCCATGTCGTCCTGATGGACCCACCCTTTTTTGTTGACCCACCCGAAACTACTCTATCTGCGGCTATTTCTGCTTAAAGACTAGTAAAGGAATGGCGGCCGGTAGTAATACGGATAGGAGGTCCACCAGGGTACCTAGAACGGCACTCCCTTTCTTTCGCCACTCTTCCCCCTTACATCAAAGAGTTAAATCTATTCGGGGTAAAGATTGCTATGTGTCGTATCTAAAATTTACGTCCCCTGATCGCTTGCGATATCCTTAACTGGATACTCGCGCCAGGAGTTAAATCCTGGAGACCTTCGGTTTAATTTTCTGGGAGTATCACTGTAGCAAATATCCCTTAGAAAGCTACCCAAAGGAACCTTCCATCAGGACGACATGGCACTCTCACCCAAAAATAGATTTTTACTTTGCTCAAAATCCATTATATATATGTGTATATATAATATATATATATTATATATATACACATGTATACATATACATATATATATATATATATATATATTTATATAGATAGATAGATAGATAGATAGATATGTATTTATATACTGTATATCTGTATGTATATATATATTTATATATATACACATATATATATATATACACACACATATATATATATATATATATGTGTATATATATATATATATATATAAATATATGTACACATGTATACATATACATATACATATATATATATATATATAGATATATAGATAGATAGATAGATATACACATAAATATATATATATATATATATATGTGTATATATATATATATATATATGTACATTATATATATATATATATGTTCATATATATATATATATATATACATACATATATATATATATACATACATATTTTTTGGGGGGGCTCGAGCCTTGTCGTCCTGATGGAAGTTCCCTCCAGCAACTTTCTACTGTATAATATTTCAGCAATTGATATAAGAGAATTACCGTCAGGCATCACGGGGTTCTAACCCCCAGAACGACTATCCGAAGATATAGTGTATAATCAGGGACGTATCCTAAGATAACCATAGGTATCTGCACCCTGAATAGACCTTTCCCAGTCTTATCCGGTGAGGAGTAGGATAAGTGAGGAGCCGTTATATATCCCATCACCTTTCGGTGCTCCCATACGACCCTGCCGCTCCATTCCTTCTCCGCAACTTGTTTGCTTTCGTGTGATATTTTTATGTGCGCTCTTTTCACCTTTTTTCGAAGATTTTCTTCGTATGTCGGCTTCCTCTTCTTCATCAAAGTTGAGTACCTACCTCTCTTTGCCTTTTGTTTTAGCTGTTTTTACTTTGATTCCCTTCGGGGTGTTTTATTTTAGCCTTCGTGTGAGAGGAAGCTTGAGCGCTTCGAGTCTAGCTAGCCATGGCATCGAGTTTCGTACCTGATTGTTTACTTACTTAGTTGGTAAGTTTCACGTTAGCTAGTAGTTTTTTAGCACTTCGAGGCTTCGGGCTCTATTTTAAGTTAGCATTTACATTGCGTTTTTTTGTTATTTATGTCTTTCTGAGTTCGTATCAGTTTCGGCTAGCCTAGCCTGGAGACGGTAAGTTTTTAGTTAGACACGGACTTTCCGTTTTTGTTTTTTTATCTCTAGTTCCGGTTTCGTTGATAGTGGTCTCTTCCCTCGGGAAGGTTTTTGCTTACTCATACTAGTGTCTGAGATTTTTGTCCCACTTGTTGGCGTTTCACGGTACTCTGACCATTTAGGCTCTTGGCCATCATGCTACAAGCATCTGAATTCTCTCAGGGCTAGGAAGGCGCAGTTTTTTGGAGTTCCCCTTTGCGAAGGGTGAGCTCACTTATCTTGTTTAGTCGGTTCGCTGACTGTCTTACTGCCTTTTCTTTTAGCCTCTGGGATTTTTCTTTTGACTTGTCGTATCCAGGCCATCTCTCCATGGTGAATCTTCCCATTACTGATATCGAACTTAGTTTTATTTATAATGCTGGTCTTATAGACCCGTCAGCATACCCCTTTATGTAAGAGCGAGTAGTCAGACTGATGGCATTGCCAGTACTTACGGCTTCGTCGTCTCAGACGGCATTCCTTTTCTTGGGCATACGATAGTGACACGTCGCTATTTAAGGCAGTGTGGCCTGTACCGCCACAACTTTTGCTTACAGCATGAGGTTTCTGTGGGAACTATTATTGTCTGACTTTGCTGCCTCTCTTACCAACACTGTCGTTAATGACAGCAGATGGAGCCTCGTAAAGGGGATTGTTCTTATGCCTCTGCTTTAGGAAGAGCCTTGGGAGATGGCAATGCTGTTACCTAAGTGTGCCGTTACTAACGGCAATTTTTGTACCATGATGGCAAATGTTTTCTTCGACGGCGAATCCGTTGGGCCGCCATGCTACATACCTTCTTGATCTCCCATGGTTGGGCTGAGCAGTTTTTTGGAGTTCCCCTTTGCGAAGGGTGATTTCTCCTTGACGGTGTTCCGACTTACTTGTTCTGCTGTTCCTTCATAGCCTCTAGGATTTCTTGATTTACCTGTGGCATCGACTTATTAGACTTAACCATTCTGCATTCGCTCGTGATCTCTCGTGCTATGACTGCGCAGTCTTTTAGAACTCTCCTTTGCGAAGGGTAATGTCAACATGTCGGTGCGCCAGCTTGCATGAACGGCTGCTATCTCTTAGCCTCTGAGATTTCTCGATCGGACGGCATGGCGTTTATTTCGTTGCATGAGTATAGTTTATCTTAGTCTTTCCGGGGCTGACATTGCATGGAATTTATTATTATGTGACCTTCCATGGCTGTCGGTAGGGTTCTCCTTGAGGGGTGAGCTATCAGACTGCTGACAGTGCCGGTGACTGCGGCTTTGCCGCCACCTTTTTGGCCTACTGTCCTATTGTACCTGTACGGGCGATGCGTCGCTGCTTGCGGCAGTGCCTCCACTGGCAGCGCTGCCTTCAGCTAAGGCATGGTTTTTTCTACAGGAACCGTCGCCATTTGTCTCTGCCGTTCTAGGCTCCTTTGCCCCTAACAGTGTTGCCGTGGGCGGGGGGTGGGGGGTGGGGGAGGTAGTACTGGTCTGTAGGAGGGGTTGACTGTGCCAGCGCCTTAAGTCACATTGGAGGATGGCGGCGATGGTTTTACCCCCTAGCGATGCCGGTGCTTCCGGCAACGCTGGTATATTTGGCGTACCTGCCTATGACAACGCCTGAATAACGGTTATGTCGCCACCTTTCGACCCCTAGATATAGATTTTTCCTACTCAAAATCTGTTTTATAGTACCTATTTTGGTGATATGCTGATTCTTACGGCTGTGTTGCCACTGGTGACGGCGACACTGCTTATCTTTTGGGCAAGGTGTTTTGTGCGGAATCCCTTGACCGTTATCTCCGCCGCCCTTGGCCACTATTGCCTCTGCCGGCATTATCGTTTCTGGCAACGGGGTTAGTACTAGCCTATGGGTGCAGATATTGGTACCAGTGCCTTTGGGCACATAAGATGTTGGCGGCAATGCCGTTCCACCCTGGGGTTACTGGTACTTCCAGCAATGCCGGTACCTTTAGGGCACAGGCCTTTCTGCCCTTGTTTATCTGAGTCCGTCTTACTTAACTAAGATGAGTTCTCTATTTTCTGTAGGTGAATTTTACGACAGGTTAACATAAAAGCATTACTCCTTTAAGGTTTAAGGTTTCTTTATGTAGGTCGGGCCTGGGAACTCCTTCTACAAAAGAGTTTTAGGTGCCTACTTTGAATAACCACTACATATGGTTATTGGTTTTCTACCAATTTGTTCATTTCTCTTTGAAGGTGTGGATTGAATAGATGGTTAGTAACTCTTTAGGCTAGTTATCCCTCCCGAGTTTTTCTTTTGAGGTTATAACCTTAGTTTTATAACCTATGGGTGGCTTAAACTCTTGCTCTTTAATCGATGCATCTATTGCTTAATGATTAAGCTTACCTGTACCGGTGCCCTCAAATTGGCCATTTCTCTGCGGAGATATTGGGGCAACGGTTCTTTCTATGAGCATTTCTCCACCCCTTTTTGGACCTATAGCAACGGACCTTTAGGTGGTTAATTTTTTCAATCTCTTGTTCCTTATAGGGGAATGGACATTTTGTAATGTATCTCCAATTTTTCTCACCAATGGCATTTACACACAATTTGGGGATTACTATTCCCTCAGTTGTTTACATGGAGCATTAATGACCCTTTTCTTTTGGCTTTTTGTGTCTGCTAGAGGCTGTATTACTCATTTGAACCCTTTTCTCCTTACAGGTAGTGACTATATGGAGATACACTATTGAGTGCAGTTGTGTGTCAATGTTGTGAGACATCCCTATGATCGCGATATTTGCCGCACACATACGAAGGGTTGGAGAATGAAAGGCCCAGTATTGTACTGGGACCATCAGGATTGCAGTGTTTGTAAGGATTTACTTCACTCCAAATGGGTTTAGGAGGATACCTCCAATGATATCTGCATGTTCTTCCCGCGATACCTTCACACCTGGGTAAGAGGATGAGGTAGTCTGATCTCATCAAGGATTCAGTGGAGTCGACCGATCCTGACTCCACTATGACATCAGTCTCCGGATATACGGTCACGTTTGCTTCTCCCGTGATGGGGGATATTCCTACCCATTTCTCCTCCCAACATCTTCTGTTAAGCTCATGGAGCCCCCCAGTTCCCAAGTACCTTATGTACTACAATACATCTGGTACTTATGGCTAACAGGAAAGCATTCATGGAGGGGATTTAGTATTACCAGGTGAGGGTCTTCAAGGCTTCATGTGAAAAGATTCAGGCCTTTGAGAAGACAGAGGAGTTGCCTAGATATAAGGTTTGGCACTCCTAGCTACTTTATGGCAATCTCTCTTGATGGCTCAGTTGCTAGAGCCCTCGCAGGCAAGGTTTTCGGCTGAACAGGCAGGGGTTCGAATCTCTGCCCGGCCAGAAGCTATTACCATAAATGAATTCCAGTGTATATATATTCCCAAGATAGAACTCGGTATTAACACAGCAATGATGACGCTAATGAGTATTAATTTAAAGATTGTCGCCTTTGGAAAGACCTTGGCCTCCTTTGTGGCCCTGGACAAAGTGGATTGCCACTTTGTTTCGAAGAGCTACGTCAATGGAGTTGGTCTTTTTGTGCGGGTAAGCCTCTCCCGGCTTTGGAAGAGTGCACACCTGTCTCACCTTTCTTACCACACGATTCCGTCCACTAGACCAATGTCCAGTTTACCTTTGCTGAGAGTAAACTGCATACGGATGCGGCCGGCCACCAAATTTTGTAGAAGCTGCCCAGGATTTCTGAACACCTTCTTAAGTATGAGTCGTAGACCAGATAATGGTGCCTTTGTCTTCCTTGCTGGCGAAAACTCATATCGACACCTTTATGAGAGACCTTTGTGCTTCTTTCATGTCTGCTGAACCTGTCGTGAGCATGAACTTGCCACAGCTACCATCCACCATGAGCTGAAACGTTTCTCACCTCTAGCATCTGGGGAAAAGACCAGTTTCCTTAGAGGAAAGTTATGGATAAGGCTGTCGCAGAGCTTAGAGCCTTTTTCCTGAAGAAGTAGTTCACCTCTGGAAAGGCCGCAACTAAGAGGTCTCACAAACTGACTTATCATGGTAAGTCGTTTATTCTTTCTCATGCCGCTATCCCTCGGAATGTCTATGCTGTGCCCTTATAAGTGGTGTCACAGTCCCTGGCCCTCCACCCTATGTATGAGTAATGGTTGTCTTCCGAGGCCGTTTTGACTGTGGAGGCAGGTCCATAGATCGTGGACCTTGAGACGGCAGTGGTGGTAGCGGCTCATGTCCTTAACACAAAATAATGAAGACCTCCGGTAGGAGGATGGTTAGCCTTGTTCAAGTATTGTGGGTTCTTCAGTCCTTAGACACAGGAAGTTTTTCCCAATGGTTTTGCTCGGAAGTACTAACAATGGCCACCACAGTTCTGGAGACTCTTTCAGGAACATCTTGTCTGGAACAGTATATATAAGATCTCTTGTAGAGGGAAGTTATCTGCTGCATGAGATCTATGAGATTTCAAGATCTTCTATTTTGTGGGCCAAACGGTTTCGAGCTTACCTCAAACTATTCTCATCTTGTCCGGCCTAAACCTGTTCGTTCAGTGGGACAGGTTCCGGAATGTTATCTATTTCACATATAGTGTATGGACCTTTCCACCTTTATGGGCTTTCACTGTCCCTATGGATTTTACTGATCTTTGTATTGTCGGTTAGGTCAACACTTATTCCCCTACTTTGGTTGCAGCCTGTGGAGAAAGGTATACGTAATCGGAGCTATGCCATTCGGGCTCAGCATAGCTCTGAGGGTTTTTTACGAAGTTTACTGACGTAGTCATACAACAACTGAAGCAGGCAAGTTTTTATGTAGAGGTGTACCTGGTTAACTGGCTAATGTGAGTTCCCTGGCACAAAGTGCTCGGAAGTGTCGTACGGGTGTGGGGTAATGATAAAAAAATATAGGATAGGAGGCGGTGAATTAGACGAAGTTGAACTCTTAAAGAAGGATTTATTGTCTAAGTAAATTTTCACAATTGAAAATGAGCAGAAATCTTCTTGAAAGCGAGTGAATTAGAACTTTAGATCTTGAGGGTGCTTAACAGGAGATTAATAATTTTCTCGCTGGCTCTTAAATGATTTCATCATTCAAATAAAGTGGAATTTACTTTCAACTGGTACAATACCCGGGAAGAGAAGACTAAGCAAAACTATTGGACATCGGATGGCGTATGGACGTCCACCATGGCTGTGGTAGGCCTACCATGGCCGGTTGGCCTAGTGAAGGTTACGCACTCACCTGTAGGACTCTAATTTAACTGCCTTTACTCGCACAGTTGGTGTGTTCTTATTTCCCCTACATTGCTGGAGGTGAAGGGTTTGTTTCGCCTATGTGTAGCAGCTGACGTAACCGCACCATACTGGTTCTCACTCTGCATCCCCTCTCCCCAGTGTACCTGTTGACATGGAAACGGATTCAGTATACGTGTGCTTGGGTCATCAGAAAACCCAAGCGAAAATGAAAGCAGCTCAAGCTACCTCCCAAAAACCCATGGATCAGAGAGACAAGGTGATAGCACAGCAATATCCGCCCTACTTCCTGCGCATTTACTTTACTGCTTAGCCTTTGTTTAAAATAATATATTTGTCCGTGACAAACTCCCCTTCACTTGACTCATGACTCTCCTGAGCCTTTTATAATTTAAAACTAAAACAAAGCAGAGGCCCTTAACTTTCAAGAAAAATTAACAAAATAAACCCCACTGAAAATTACTCTACTAAAAACAAAGTCTCCATGATCTTTGGAAATCCTGTTGGAGGTGAAAAAGACTTAGATTAAAAATGCATATGAAATAATCAATACATTTCTCAGAAAATGCAAACTGGGGGAACAATTATTGATAAAAAATCAAAATCTCATCTCAAACTCATACTCATTATCAGTGAACGTATGTTAAAGACAATTCAAAAAGAGAATTAATCATCAATTAACATTACACTTGTCTCTATTCATAATATACATACTTTATATATGAACATGTATGAATATTACATATCTTATTAAGAAAACATATCATAGAGGACTGTGACTGCAGTTACAATTTATATAATAGAAAGTAACCTTTGTATTTAAAGATACTTAACTTTTCTAGTTCCTACAGTCCATTAGTGGATGCAGTCCTCGTACAAAAAGAATTAATGCCCTCATATGTCAAGCCTACACTCTGGCTCGTTCATTGGACTCTCAGTCTGAAAGAGATCTAAGATATAATACTGTTAAACACAATACATTAAACATTCATTATGTTCCAAACCAAAAATGATAGTTGCTAACAAAAAACTCTCAAATTACCTAAAAGAAAAGTTTCACAAAAAAACAATTCCTCGGAAAATCAACACATGTGCACATATCCTAAATATTCACTCTCCATAGAAACATGATAAAACATTATCCAATATCCTTAAACATGATAAAACATTATCCAATATCTTTAAACAGCTGTATCAAAATCTAATCAACTAACTAATTAATGCGCATCACCATCAACAGTTAACTAACTGTATCATACTAACAAAAAGTATCATAATTAAACAAAGGTCTGTTCCTCCTCTCGGAACACTTCTGCAGATATCCATGCAAAAAACAACAAAATGGTACCATCACAACTACTTATCTGAGGTATGCCTATACTCTGCATTAAGTAAGGCATGCCTGGGATCCCCGAAACCACTCCTTGGGTGGGAGTGCTTCCCCGACCCCCACCCTCATTGGGTGCCTGGCGGGCGGTCCTCCTTGGAACGTCTTGTTCTAAGGGCAAAGCTTCCCTTACCGGCAGAGGGTTTGTCGGCTCAACTGGTCTGACTCCCTCTGCCCCCCTCACTCGGAGGCAGGCAGGTCAACAAAAAGCATCAAAACCAAACACCAGTCCAACCAGACGGTGAAAAAAAGAAAACAATTCCTTAACATCCACAACAGGAATGCCCAAATTCCAGAGTTTCAAACAGTACCTACCAACTCACAACAAGGGACATCAAAAACTCTAAGGGCATCTCGACACCCAAGTACAGAAAGTCTTTCTCTCTCTCTCTCTCTCTCTCTCTCTCTCTCTCTCTCTCTCTCTCTCTCACGCTTTCCCCAGCACGCCCGCATGACGACATCGTCATCAGGGCTATGTTTTCAAACTCTCCATACCCAACCGTTCGAATTTCAATCTGGGCAAACTGCTGACACATCGCTCACATCACAACCGAAAACAATCTTTCTGACAGAAGTTTCACAACAGAGACACACTCTACATACAGTGCTTTCACAACACTGATATTCTCATCTTTTGTTTTCTTATCTCTTTTGATCATACTCAAACTCTGTCAAACAAACAACAATTATGTTAGGACACTTATTCATCCAAGCTGACCTACATCACGCAAACAAAGGCTCTTGTGTTACCAACACATCACCATCTCCTACTTCGCACTTTATACCCCTAAGCCATTTAGGCCTGGGTCTTCCAATTCCTGTAGTGCCTTGTTGATTCCAATTGAATGTTTGGTGAACTAATCTCCCTTGGGGAGTGCAACAACACATCACAGAGAACTAATTTTAAATCGAAACTTCCTAGTGCAATTACGAACAGGGAAAATCATTCTGACCAGATCTACGTTAAATCTCAAAAAAAAAAAAAAAAAAAAAGGTGGAAAACGTAAATTTACGTCAAAACTGAACGCTATAAAGTTTCGCTGAAGTCAAAACTGTTCAAAAATTATGTTGAACTTTATTTAGTACATAAATTTTTCATAACCTGTCACTGAGGTCAATAAAAAGAAATCTCCTTAACCAATCTCCAAAGAAAAAGAAAAAACTTTAAAGAAAAACTTTACTTCCCTAAAACACTTAAGGGACAATCATTAGCCAAAAAACCAATTCTCTCATTTTTTTCACAGAACTATCTCACAAAGCTCTTACACCATCAAACACAAAGAAACAAATTCTCACTAAGCTCTTTCCACTTTTTTTCCTTTCTTTTTTCTATTCTGTGGACATATTGACGCCGCTCCTGCGCATGCGCAATATATATAATATATATATATATATATATATATATATATATATATATATATATATATATATATATATATATATATATATATATATATATATATATATATATATATCTATATATATATATATATATATATATATATATATATTATAACGGATTTTGAGCGAAGCGAAAAATCTATTTTTGGGTGAGATAGCCATGGCGTCCTGATGGAAGGTTCCTTTTTGGTAGCTTCCTTGGGTATATAACTACTAATATATTCCCAGAGAATTTAACCACAGGTTATCACAGAATTCTAACTTCTGGAGCGAGTATCCTAAAGGTTTCCCTTTAAGACATCGTATATCAACAGGGGACGCATGTATTAACGCGCCACATAGCTATCTGCACCCCACATAGAGTTAACACTTCAATGTGGAGGGGCGGAGAATAGCTGGGGAGCCGTTCCACAGCTAAACTCGTCCGTGGCCACTTTTGGTACTCGAAACGTAAACAAATGGGCGCCATTGCTAAATGACGTCACGTCCGTCCTCATCCTGATGTCAGTTGCTTGCCGATCACCATGATACAGCAGGACAGGGTGGGGCCTGAAAGGCTGGACAAAGTAGCAGGGAGGGTCCATCAGGACGCCATGGCTATCTCATCCAAAAATAGATTTTTCGCTTCGCTCAAAATCCGTTTTTTGGGCTCAAGCCATGGCGTCCTGATGGAAGAATACCAGAGAATCAATGTATCGTGGTAGATTTCTCCTTGTAGAGTAAGTGCCGAGGGCTTTGAATAGGGTAAGCATAGTGACCTCGATAGAGGTTCCGTGAGGATGAAACTTCCTGCCCCTCCTGGCAGAGAAGTCCCAACGGACATGCTGAGGATCAAAGTGGTCTTCGAAGGGCTACCCACCTTGCGGGGAGAACGTGAAGAACTCGGAGACAAGACAGAATGGTTGATATTCATATAGGAACATTCTCAATGACAGACAAGTGGTGGTTAGGCACTATGTTCTGTAACAAGAGAACAATCTGGTCTCGAAGGTATAGCGCATGTAAGTATTCAGTTAGGAATATTACATATCATAGGTGAGTATATAATATGGATTGAACCTTATTATTCTTCATCATTTTTTAAAGAAAAGGGGATAATGAAACTATGACAACCATGTATTTCATAGTATAAGTAGGAGCGGATTGAGACGCACAAGTAATAAAATAGAAATTTTATTTCACAATTGCAGAATATGGTAAATAAATGCAATAAGGGATGTAAAAGTAATTTACAATAAATTATAATGTACATAGTAATGAAAGACTTCGCTCTTGAATCTGAAAGAAAATTTCAAATTATTAAAAGGCACAGGTTCCAGAGGAACGTTAGTCTTTAATAAGGAAAAAACACATCATGCTCTAGGCATGCGGCACTCATGTGACGACTATGACATTTCACCTTGTAAAGAATAGTCTATGAAATAACACTAAGTGTCTCTGAAATCACTACGTATCACACGAGGGTCAACATAGGCACCCGAAGAGTTAAAGTCCCAAGTAACTCACTGTTCTATGCAGAGTTAGGTGCAGGTTTCATAACACTACCTGCGGCTACCACGAAATGTTTGACTTCATGCACTTGTTTCGCGTAATGCTTGAAGAAAACACGTGAGGATTTCCAGCCTGTGAAACTCTTGAGGCTTTCGAAATTCAGAGACGAAGCAACTTTTCTAGGATCATGACCTGCGGGTGTACTGTCAGGATCCGCTCTGCGAATGAAGTAGGTGATTTTCGCTCTTAGTTGTTCCAGTGACAGGTCGCTACCCGATGTTTCTCCTTTGAAGAGTTGGCCTCCACCAAAGTCGGAAGTTCTATGAAGAAAGACCTTGAGGCTCTCTACTGGACATAGAGAGGTATCTTCTTTCAGGGGGCAGATTCTCCAAGGGCCCCATCTTTTGGTGGGTAGTTCGTTTTTAGCGAGAAACGTCGGATCTGGGAAGAGGGTAAGGTCTCCTGAGTCTGTAAACAGGATGTGACCCTCGTCTCTTGATAATGCCACTATTTCGCTGACTCGGGCTCCTGAGGCAAGAGCAAAAAGAAATATAACTTTTTGAGTCAGATACTTAAGAGGGCACGAATCGTTGTCCTAGTTGGAGGCAAACTGGAGCACCTTGTCCAGGGACCAGGAGATAGGTTTTGGTGGAGGTGCTGGGCGTAGATGAGCGCATGCCTTCGGCAGTTTATTAAAGATGTCGCTGGACAGATCAATCTGGAAGGCGTACAGTAGTGGTCTAGTCAAGGCCGATTTGCAGGTAGAAATCGTGTTGGCTGCTAAGCCTTGTCCATGAAGCTGAATGAAGAAGGACATGCAAAAATCAATTGTGATTTCCGTAGGATTTTTTGCCTTGACGAATGAGACCCATTTTCTCCAGGATGATTCGTATTGCCGTCGTGTGGATTCGGTCTTGTATTCCTCGAGGAAGTCGAGACTTTTCTTCGAGATCCCAAACCTCTTCTTCGCGGTTAGGGAGAGAAAATCATGAGATGAAGGTCCCTGACTTTCGATGATGAAGCGAAGACAGTCGACTTCTGTACTTGCTGGGAGAGAACTGGGCCCGGGAGAGGGATCAGCGTGGGTTGTAGCTCCAGGACTAGGGGGTACCAGTTGCTCCAGGGCCACTTGGGAGCCACTAGGGCCGCTGTCCCTTTGAAGATTCTCAGTTTGGAGAGGACTTTCAGCAGAAGGTTGGTGGGAGGGAACAGGTAGATCCTGGACCATCTGTTCCAATCCAGTGACATGGCGTCCACTGCTTCTGCCTTGGGGTCCTCGTACGGGGCCACATATCGAGGAAGTTGATTGTTGTCGCTCGTTGCGAAGAGATCTATCTGAAGTTCTGGGACTTGGTGAGAGATGAAGGAGAAGGATCTTGCGTCTAGAGACCATTCCGACTCTATCGGGTTTGTCCGAGATAGAGCGTCCGCCTTCACGTTGCGGAATCCTTGTAGATGAACTGCAGACAGGTGCCATTTCTTCTTCTCTGCCAGACGGAAGATTGGGAGAAGCACCTGATTTATCTGGGGCGATCTTGAGCCTTGGCGATTGAGACATCGAACTACCGCCGAGTTGTCCAGGGTTAGACGAATATGGATCGAGGAAGGCGGGTAGAGTTTCTTCAGAGTTAGAAGGACCGCCATGGCCTCCAAGATGTTGATGTGAAACGTCTTGAATAGGGGAGACCATGTTCCTTGAGCCTGTTTTTGGTGGGAGTGACCTCCCCAACCCTCCAGCGAAGCATCCGTGTGGATGTTGAGTGATGGAGGTGGGTGTTGAAGAGGGATGGACCTTTTCAGGGCCTTTGCTTCCGACCACGGCGTTAGGAGTAACCGAAGTCTGTTTGGGAGCCGTCTCTTGAGATCTCTTCGAGCGATGGATGCGGAATGTCTCCAGACTCCCGCGGCATCCTTTAGCTGTGCACGTAGCACTGGGTTTGTCACTGAGGCGAACTGTAGAGAGCCTAGAACTCGTTCCTGCTGACGTCTTGAGATCCGTTTGGACTTCAGCAGTGTTTTGACAGACCCTGCTATTTCCTTCCTTTTCTTCTGGGGAATGGAAAGGCGGTGTGACTGAAGATTCCACTGGATTCCTAACCATTGGAACTTCTGAGCTGGAGAGAGGCGAGATTTCTTTCTGTTTATCTTGAATCCCAGGTTATCCAGAAACTGGAAGACTTTGTCGCAGGATCTTAGACAATCTTCGGGCGATGGAGCCCAGACCAGCCAGTCGTCGAGGTAGCCCATCACCTGGACGCCGCGGAGGCGGAGCTGTTGAACGATGGCGTCTGCCAGCTTTGTGAAGATCCTTGGGGCCACATTGAGGCCGAAGGGCATGGCCCTGAAAACGTAGCTTTTCCTTTGGAGTCGAAATCCTAGGTAGGAGGAAGCGTGGTGGTTCATTGGAATGTGCCAGTAGGCATCCGCCAGGTCTATGGAGACCGTGTAGGAACCTTAAGGCAGAAGGGTCCTTATCTGTTGAAGAGTCAGCATCTTGAACTTGTTGTTCGCTATGAACTTGTTGAGGGGGGGATAAGTCTAGAATGACTCTGAGTTTGTCGGAGTCCTTCTTGGGGACGCAAAACAGTCTCCCTTGGAACCTGGTTGACTTTACCCTCCTTATCACCTTCTTGTTCAAGAGTTCTAGGACATATTCTTCCAGAAGGGGGGTTGACTGTTGGAAGAACTGCTGGAAGGTTGGGGGTGGTTGAGTCCAGCTCCAGCCTAGACCCTTCTTGACGATGCTGTGTGCCCAGGGATCGAAGGTCCAACGATCCTGGAATTGGCAGAGTCTTCCTCCCACCGGAAGCACTTCATTGCTTCTGGTTTCCCGAGGGTTTACTACCTCGGCCGCTAGCTCCCTTTCCTCCTCTGCCTCTGGAGGGATGGCGAGATGCGTCTCTGCCTGCACCTCTGTTTGAGCCTCTACCTTTGGGACGAAAGGTAGTTGACTGTTGCTCGAAAGCAGGGGTGAAAACCGGCGACTGTGACAAGACCGGTTGGGTGACCAGCTGAAAGGTCTGCTGTGGCTGAGCTGCCACTTGGGGAGTAGCGGATACCGGAAACTGCTGTCTCTGTTGACGTTGCTGGGATTTTGGTTTTGCGGGTTTCCTCTTAGGTTGAGGGCCGTCGTCCTGAGAGGATTTCCTTTTCTTTGACATACCCCACTTGTGGAGAATGTTCCTGTTCTCCGTGGCGGCCTTGTCGGTGATCTCTTTCACAAGGGAGGAGGGAAAGAGGTGCTTACCCCAGATGTTGGAGGAAATCAGCCTCCGGGGTTCGTGTCTCACTGTGGCCCTGGAGAACACGAATTCACGACAGGCTCTACGAGCCTTCGTGAAGCTGTACAGATCTTTTACTACGGTCGCCAAATGGGTTTTGGCGAGAACCATGTAGTAGTCAGGGACCCTAGTGTCACCGGCCATGACTTCGAGCTGTACCTGGAGGGACATGGATGCGGCGAGCCTTTCCTTCGTGTCATGTTCCCGACGAAGGAGATGGTCATTAAGTTTCGGGAGGTCTTCGTTAAACTGACGGCCAGCGACGTCAGGTTCTAGTTTTCCCACCACAAATGTTGACTGGACATCTTTCCAGTGTCTAACATCAGGGGTAGTAGTCAGGGAGAAGGATCTGCACTCCTCCAGTGCAGGGCAAGGTTTTCCTTCTTCCACTGCCTTATGTACCGCAGTGAAGGCCTTTTCCAATAAGGGGAGGGTCGCATCATCTGGTGCGACATAGGTAGGGTGCTTCTTGCTAAGCGCCGGAAGTTTCGAGCAGGTGAAGCCCCTACTTTTCACTGTATTGGCCAGCATAGCCTGGGCCTTCGCAAGATCAAACACTATCACCTCCTTTGGTTCGGTCTCTTCTTTAGAGGCAGGTTCGGATCGAAGTCGGACGTAACAGTCCGGATAAGACTCAAAGTTCAGGAAGAATTCCACTTCTTCCAGCACAATCGAGCCGATCTTTTCGCTTATGAAGATCTTGCCCGTTGTAATTGGCATGTGCTCGGCATACCTCCAGGGGTTGGTATCTGGGCATGCGGGGAGGTCCTTAACCGAAATCCTTTTCGGCTGCTTCGAACTTCCCATGTTGGTCCTGAAGAACTCATGCGTCTCGCGGAGTTTCTTATCCATGAGAGCCTCAAGCATTTTGAAGATCTCCTGGGTGTTGGATGGGGTGGGATCTGGGGTAGTGGATGTAGACGGAAGTGATACATCCGTCAGTGTAGGAGTCGGTGTGGGGGTGGAAGGCGGAGCGACCTCCTGCTCCGACTCAGGGTATTCCACCTGGTCTTCCTCATAGTCCAATTCTTCGCCCATGAGGTTCCTCTCCGTATTCTCCGACACTTCCGACATATGTTCCGCGTTGTCGGCATCCAAACGGCACTCGTGCATGGACTGAGCCATGACTACGTCCGGTTCCACCGTTACAGTATCTGGACGGTGGGGATCTGATCCTTGGGGACCACAGAGTCTGGGGATGCCTTCGGGAAAAGCAAGGCCCTCAAGTCTTCGGTGGCAAGGTATGGTCCGGTGGCGTTCTTTTGGAAGCCACGCACCCACTTGCGTAGCTTCTCTCGAGAAGCGTCCCTAACCTCTGCTGAAGGAGGATTGTTGAACGCCTCGACCAGGCGGTCCTTGCAGACTGTACAGTTCTGCGGGTCCCAAAACTTCAGATCGCCTTTCTTGTTGGCGCAAGGGGCGTGGGTCCTACACGCCGTGTGCCCGTAGAAGTGCGGGCGCTTCACTCCACAGAAGTTGTGGTCACACTTCATGTACTCCTCCTGTAAAAGAAAGAGAACATGAGTATATGGAAGTCATACCAATGACTTATATTATTCTAAAGTTGAATATTAAAAGGTTAATTTTAACTTAATCTTAAGTAATTAATAACCTTGTGATGTTAGAGAGTGGAGCGGGAAATGAAGTAGATAGACACATACTCCGTGTATCCCGCCCGGCTGGTTACCGTAACCTTATCCATAGGCAATTTGTTTGTGGCCGAGGACACAAGGCAGAATTCTTCATAGATTGCCAGGGAGGCAAAGGGAATTCTAGCAGGAATTGCCTAAGATTTAAATCTGGGACTGAGACCACTCAGGCCATTAAAATGGTCGTGTAGAAGACCCCATAGGGTAACGGTTTCCGGCAACCAGCCGTGCTAAGATACACACAGCATGCTGGAAAATTGTGATATGCAAGAAGACAGCACGGCTATTAATAGAACAGTAAGACAATACCTATCTATTTATGTAGCCAAGCCATCTGGCTGCAGTGTAGGGCTATCAGCATGGTGTTGATAGCTGGGAGAAGGGGTGCAAGTCTCTTGGCGTCTCCGGAAGGCGCCGGCAGACCGACGGGACGCCGGAGGCCGCTCCAGCAGAGTTTCTGGCATTAGTGAAGACACATAGAGAAGTCAGGAGAAATGCCAGGATGGCGGCCGCCGGCACAGCGGCGGCACGCCGGCGGAAGGCGGGGGCTCGGCTGCCGGCTTGGTGACAGGGACAAAGGATAGGCTATATCTAAACCGGACCACCGACAATGGATGCCGGCCCGATGGACGGACGACCGAAGCTAGGAGGTATGAGGGTAGGCCATCGGCTGTACACCGACGGGAGGTGGCAGCCCTCCGGCACACGGAGGACTGTCGGCCAGGGGGGAACAAGGAATGTGTCACCAAGGGGGAGGGCGGTATCGCCGGCAGTAGAGGCGGCAAGGGACCAGCACCAGGACAGTGAAAAGAGACAGAAGGAGGGATGGAAGGGTTAAGGACACGAACCCCAAAGCATCCCACCTGAATGGGTGTACCCATGATAGAGGCTAGCCCTATCACCCAATGGCAGGGGGCCGCAGGCGGCCGGGAGCCAGGGTAGCCCAAGGGAGGGCTAGGGAACACTCAAGAGGGGGGAGAACCCCTGCGGACAAAACGCATCCAGTGGCTAACCCCATAGGACACTATGAAGGGTATATGTACCAGAGCGGACTGCACACAGGGACTCAAGATAGCCCTGTCACTCCACCCTAAGGAGGAGTTGTAGGACAGGGGACAGATGGGTATAGGCTAACCTAAGTATAGGCTAGGCCATACAAGGGATAGGTGGGGAGGGGAGAAGAAGCAGGGTCTTCCATAGGGGAGGCTCTGTACCAAAGCGGCCACCAAGGAAGGGAGGACGCTCCCTAGCCTAAGGTAGGCAGCCTGGCTGAGTACGGTGTATGGGTACCGTTTCAAGCAAGGCACAGAACTAGCTCCCCCAAGGCCTAACCTAGAGCAGGGATGTTACACCCTAAGCTAGGAAGGCTGGAAGACGTATCGCAATTGCAAGGAAGGTCAGGTAACCTAACCTCAGCAATTGAGGAAGGGCAGGCCGTTCCTCATTCTCGGACGCAACCCTAAGGGGGGATCATTCCCTTAGGGAGGACAGAGAAGCGATAGGTACTCTGGTATGAACTTGATCCCCTTACATGATAGGGGGAGCAAGGCTACACAGAGGGAATGCCCTAAGGCAGGGGGTGAAGGAAGCATATAGGGGTCCTACATTTAGGTTTGGTTAGAAAGGCACACTATCAAACCTATTCCCTATATGGTCCCTGAAGGTGAAAACACTTGCATCACAGTAAACAGTATCATAAATAATGCCACTATCTTTATAACTTAACCTAGGATCACTGTAATATATCATGCATGAACACTGGTGATAGGCACTCTGGCCTAGGGGCTAAGCTAGCGATCTAGTATGGGGTCAGGCGATGACCGATAAAAAAGCGTCAAAACACGATATATAAAGTTCCTAGCTATGAAGACTAAATAACTAATAGTATCAATTAGTTAAGAAGACCGGAATAAGCTGTTCAGGCTAGCTAAATAATGCATGCAATGTAACAGCGACGCCATAAAATGGCGTTTCCGGTAGCAGCACAGCTCTGCCAGAAAACATAAAATATCTCGAAAAGTAAAAGTTACTTTACGGTCAGAGCTTATTTAAACAATACTGGAACCCGATACTCAACTTTCCAGAAGAAGGCGAGGCCGAGGGTAGCGACATAACGAAGATGCAAGCCGATGAAAATAGTACAAGGGAAAAACCTTCTTAGTAAGGCAAGCTACAAGTAGAAGGATGGACGTGACGTCATTTAGCAATGGCGCCCGTTTGTTTACGTTTTGAGTACCAAAAGTAGCCACGGACGAGTTTAGCTGTGGAACGGCTCCCCAGCTATTCTCCGCCCCTCCACATCGAAGTGTTAACTCTATGTGGGGTGCTGATAGCTATGTGGTGCGTTAATACATGCGTCCCCTGTTGATATACGATGTCTTAAAGGGAAACCTTTAGGATACTCGCTCCAGAAGTTAGAATTCTGTGATAACCTGTGGTTAAATTCTCTGGGGATATCTTAGTAGTTATATACCCAAGGAAGCTACCAAAAGGGAACCTTCCATCAGGACGCCATGGCTTTAGCCCAAAAATACATATATATATATATATATATATATATATATATATATATATATATATATATATATATATATATATACATCTGTGTGTCTCATACATTTACGCGCATGTATGCAAACGCAAACATTCACACACAGGGACTCACATGGGTCGAATTCTGCTGACCCAAACTCTCAAACAATCATCAAAATCTTTCTACTTCGCATCTTTCTTGCATTTCTTAGTGAGCAAAGAACTTATAGCTAAAAACATCAGAAAAAGAAACAACTAAAAAAATATAGCATGCAAAAAATACTGAGATCGGAAAAAAAAAATTGAGCTCTAAATCTTAAAATTACTTCCTTAACTTATACACAAAACAGGTATTACGGCATCAACAAACTACACAAACAGAAAATGAAAATAAAACAGAAACTACAGTACATAATGAGTCTCCTTTGCTCTTTGAGACAAGTCACTTAAACTTGCATAATTCTGAAGGGCAATTAACCAGCCTCTTATTTGACTTAAAATGTACATAAAGCCGTTGAAAATACTAGGCTTTATCTCATGGATTCACGAAATCACTTAATTACTATCAAATCCACCTTTTACGTTATACTTTGACACCAAAAACATATTCTTTTTTCTTTAACACAATCTGACATAAAACATAACTTTTTCTTATCAGACATCAATTAACTAATGAAGACAACGGTATGGCTACTCATTATCCCTTTCTAACCCAAAGTTTTTTCTGCTAATACAATTCCCTCAATATTAAAAAATAAGCAAATAATCCAAGAACTCATTACATGAATTTATTGAGTTTATTGCTTGACTAAGCTATTCTTCAACACACAGGGTGCCTGTCAAAGCTTATGCTGACATGGTGTCTAGTTCGCCTTGGTCACATGTTAGCCTATCAAATCTGAAAATCCACGGCAATTTGTTCGCCATATCTCAAATTTTTCACATTACTTATTACGAATTAAAAGGAACGGACAAATATATAAGAATTCAAATTCTCTTCTTTCTACCATGTTGCCAAATAGTACCTAAAAAATGTTTTTTTCACTTGTCACGATTTTTCGGAAACACACAATCCTCTACAGAGTTATAAAACAAATATTTAATTTTGACCCCTAAGTAAAAAGAAATTACGTTACTTGTCAAAATCTTAGATATCTTCTCAACACACATAAAAAAAAAAACTTATTCAAGACATGCTCTTTAACAGTGATCGTAACATCATAATGCTTGCTCAGGGAATTCACACATCATCACATTTGCTGCATCCATTTTCGCTTACGATCGGCCTTTCAACACAAACACATTCATGCTCCCTGCTAAATCATTTGACATCACTTTCTCAAAATAATTTGTTGACAATGCTCGGTGTCATCAATCATACCGAACACTGGTAAACAAATCACTTATGACACACTGCAACCAAAAGAAACTAAATGCAAGATTTTTAAATCTCCTACGTGACATTATTAATTACCTAACAACTGTTGACAACTGAACTTACTTCTGTTATTACGTTATCAAGCTCGTCTTCATCAATTAGGATAATCTCAGACTAAAACTGACAAAGAATAGCTTAACCTTCTTTTTAAACATCTCATAACGATCTAAGTAGGCTACTGATCGACAACACGGAGTATGACGTAAGAACAAATATTGTGATACAAATTTCCCAAATTACCAATGTACCTAATTTACATTTCTTTCTCCATAATTTTACCAAGTACATACTCATAAAGAACTTCATAAATTACGTCTTAACACTAAATTTACAAAATTACATTTCTTCTCGAATTAAACAATTATCTTTGTTAACACAGAATTATCTCAGCATGTGACTTTACTTCTTTTCCATAAAACACATTTAATATGTTTGACAACGAAGGTCTCAAAAACAAACTACTTCAAACCAAAGAAACTATGCAATGAAAACTTATAGTTCATACAGTATAAAGAACAATTTTCTCATTTATCCACACAGCAACAAAATCAATTTGATTTTCTTCTTTTGAGAAAATAAAGTTAATCTTTACTCGAAGCTTTAACACTGAAAACATTTTACTTGACTAGTTACTTTCTTCAATCAAAACCAGTGTCCTTTCATTTAACTTTAACATTGTGTAAAGAAAATGGAATGATAACTTCATTACTCTACACACTTTTTACAAAATCTCAAAACATATTAGTTTATCAAAAAACTACAGATTTTGTACCATGTTACTTAGCTTATGTGTGGGTTGATTGCTGTGGGTTGCCTTGGGTCCCTCGTCCTACAGTTGCTGTCTGGGACCTCTTCCAATTTTCGGGCTTGTCCTTGGCCTTTGAGGGCGCTCCATTTCTACCAATGGGCCCACTGCTGCTGGTTCGATGACGAAATCCTCTATGGATAGGGCAATTTGAAGCGCCCCAACTGCTTCTGTTGATAGGGTCCTGGGTCAACATTTCGGATGGCGAGTTTCGATGCTGTTGCTCCCGCGACGGGAAACTGAACAACACGGCAATTTTGGGCGTACACGAGGGTGTACCGTTTTCTCTTCCAACAGGGATATTATCGTGTCATCCTCTCAAGGACGGGTGTGTTTCCATACAGTTTCCTTCCTTGGATGTCGTCTGTTTTGGCCCGCTTTTCTTGATGGAAGGGCGCTAAGGTCTCTTCCCTGCAGGGCGTCCGTGGGTGACTGGTTCACAGAACTACTCCTGGATGCTACTGTTCTCCACATCATCGTCAGGATTTTCTTCTTGATCTTTCTAAGGACATCCATTCGTGTTTTATCTTCTTTAGTTGTATTCTTCAACTTCCTTTTCTCTCGCATTTTTCCTTTCCGCTTCTCCAGAAATGTCTTTTTCTTGCTTCTCGTGTTTTATCTTCATAATGCTTCACGTCTAAAGTCAATTATTTTGGTAGCTGCTGCACTCGATATTTTGCTCATTATCACACTTGTTTTTAATCCTCTTCATCCCACCGTCAAGCCACCAAATTTGTCATAAGGGCGTGGGGTAATAATAAAAAAATACAGAATAGGAGGCGGTGAATTAGACGAGGTTGAACTCGTAAAAGAGGATTTATTGTCTAAGTAAATTTTCACAATTAAAAATGAGCAGAATTCTTCTTGAAAGGGAGTGAATTAGAACTTATAATCTTGAGGGTGCATAACAGGATATTAATAAGTTTCTCGCTGGCTCTTAGATGATTTCATCATTCAAATAAAATGGAATTTACTTTTAACTCGTACAATACCCAGGGAGAGCAGACAAGGATACATTTAAACTAAGAAAAACTATTGGACGTCGGATGGCGTATGGACGTCCACTATGGCTGTGGTAGGCCTACCATGGCCGGTAGGCCTAGTGAAGGTTGCCCACTCACCAATAGGACTCGAAAATAACTGCCTTTCCTCGCACAGTTGGTGCGTTCTTATTTCCCCTACATTGCTGGTGGTAAAGGGTTTGTCTCGCCTATGTGTAGCAGGTGACGTAACTGCGCCATACTGGTTCTCACTCTGCGTCCCCTCTCCCCGGTGTACCTGTTGACATGGAAACGGATTCAGTACACGTGTGCTTGGGTCATCAGAAAACCCAAGCGAAAATGAAAGCGGCTCGAACTGCCTCCCAAAAACTCATGGATCAGGGAGACAAGGTGATAGCTTGGCAGTATCCGCCCTACTTCCTGCGCATTTACTTTACTGCTTAGCCTTTGTTTGAAATAATATATTTGTCTGTGACAGAAGCAGCCAATTGAGTTTTGGGTTTTTTCTAGTCCCTTTGACTTCAGACCAACCTTAAGAAATCAAAACTGACTCCAGCTCAGGACTTCCCGCAGTTGGAGAGTAGTTGTGATTTTATGTCTAACTTCCGTTCTATTCCTACCTCAAGGGGGAGGAAATAGAGACATCAGTTATGTCCCTGTTCTAGTCCGGGATGATCACCAGGCGACGCTCAGAGGACAATCGAGGATCATTACGATTCACAAATTTTGTTCTTAATGTACGGCTCAAAGATGCAAAGAGAGTTTTGGGATGGTGAGCCTTCAATGCTCTTCCTGACCATCAGAAGAAGACTCCGGTTTTCCTGCGGAAACAACTTAAGACAGTGGTCCACTGCCATAAGTCTTTCACAGATGATGCTGTTGCGCTTTTCGCCTCTAGTAGTGACACTTTGTTCGGATGCCTCGTTGGGAGGTTGGGTGGGTCATAACCCACCCAAGAAAGTGCAAAGCTATTGGTCTCAGAAATTTTACCAATGCCTGAAGAACATTCTATCCACTTAAACCTCGTTAACAGAGTTATAGTCTATTGATTCAACAGACAAGAATCGAGGTCTCCTCATTTGAAACCTGTAATGTTAACCATCTTTACATCAGATCAGACGAAAGGTTGGCACTGGTCAACGTCTCAACTTCAGTGAGATAAAATCTTTGGCCTTCAAGTGGATCTGTTTGCAATCAGCTTCAGCAGGATATTTCCCTGCTAAGTAGCACCGAGAGTGGTTCAAGCAGCAGTGGGCATGGACATTAAAGTTCATCAATGTCCCTGGATGGGAGTCGTTTGACAACGATTTGCCTGTTTCCACTGTTTAATCTCCTCGTGAAGGTTTAGGACAGGCGTAGATCTTTCAAGGGATGGCGGCTCTGGGTGCTCTTTGGTAGCCAATGAGCAACTGGTTTCCCATGGTCACGGATTTGAATCCCAACTCGTGCCGGGACTAACTCGATTCTGTCTCAAGAAGGACAGGAAGGGATTGTTTATGCTTCATCATTGAGAGCATTCAATCCTCATCTCATATTTTATTTCACCCTTTTCCTGGGATGGAATTGAAAATTCAAAGTGAGGTGTGGGTATTTGTGGAAACTATGAGTTGTCTAGAACCATGACTCAGTATGAGACGTCATGGACCAAATGGGTCAAATATGTCAAAGATATAAATCCAGGGTTGATTACTATGGATTTGGCCTAAGTTTCAAGCTTACTTTGCATGTTAAAAGTCTAGCCTCCTCTATGATTTTGTCCTACACTTTGGCCCTCACTAGATCTATATTATATGCCTTTGATGCCGAATTTTACCCGGATCTCTTCAACAAAGTTATAAAGGTTTGTGCAAGGCTATGGCTGTTGGCTCTACCTAAAAGCCTATCTCTTGGTCTTTGGACAAAGTTTTGCAATTCACTTGGGACATAGGCAATCAAAAGGCTACTATTCTGAATCCCGCTCTGAAAATCATCTTCTTAATTACGATGGCTTCCGGTGCTCGGGTTAGTGACTTTGTAACGATTTCTAGAGACGAGAAATACATTGAATTTGTGGAAAATGGTGAGGTTAATTTATACTCTGGTCCTATTTTTCGAACAAAAAATTGAACTTCCCTTTTCCCCTTGGGGTCTATGGAAAATAATTCCCCTTCATGGTGATCCTTTCCTTTGTCTAATCACTGTCCTGAAGTGTATTTGCTGAGAGCAGTGCAGTTTAAGGGTAGTCTTTTGTTTCAAAAGGATACAGTGGGATCAGATTTATCTCTAAACCAGTTACGAAATAAGATTACTTACTTTATATGAAGAGCGGATCCGGCTCGTAAGACTTTGGGTCTCGGCCCTGAAGATGTGGCTTCCTTCTAGAACTTTTTCCAGTATATGTCTATTGAGGGACTGCAAACATATACTGGTCGGGAGTCCACTCGGGTTTTCTTCCGGCATTAGATGAAGCAATTTGAGGAGACACGTTATTATGTGGTGGTTTAGGGGATGTTATCTATCCCACGGCAACGGCATAGCCCACAATACGTACTAGGGCACTCCTTCGGCTCGTTATTAGCAATAAGTTAACAGAAGTTTTTGCTTCAGGGAAAAAAGGGAAAATGCACCTCATCATTTCCTTTTCAGGTTCCCAGGTTTAGAGATTAATACTTAAGCTTCATCACATAGGTGGGGAGCATTTTTTGGTTCGAGGTCTTTTATGCAAAGCCTCCCACCGAGTATAGATATTTCTCTGGTACACTTCCATCAGTACGACATGGCTCGAGCCCAAAAAAGGGATTTTGATGTAGGAAAAATCTATTTTTGGTTGAGGTAGCCATGTCGTCCTGATGGCCCGCCCGTTACTTCTTTTTCTCCTACCCCTTTGCTCGTTGGAGGCTTTTATTTCACAGTAGCTCAGCTGCAACATGGAATGAAGCGGCAGGGTCGTATGGGAGCACCAAAAGGTGATAGGATATGTAAGGGCTCCTCACTTATCTTTCCTCATAGAGAATTAGATTGGGAAAGGTCTATTCAGGGTGCAGATACCTATGATTATCGTAGGATATGTCCCTGATTATACACGATATCTTCGGATAGTAGTTCCGGGAGTTAGAACCCCGTGATACCTGGCGGTAATTCTGTTATAATATCAATCGCAGAAATATTATACAGTAGAAAATTGCTGGAGGGAACTTCCATCAGGACGACATGGCTATCTCACCCAAAAGTAGATTATTCCTTCGTCAAAATCCCTTATATATATATATATATATATATATATATATATATATATATATATATATATATATATATATATATATATATATATATATATATATATATATATATATATATATATATATATATATATATATATATATATATATATATATATATATAAATATATATATATATATATATATATATATATATATATATATATATATATATATATATATGTATATATATATATATATATATATATATATATCACTATCATTATTGCTTGCTAAGCTATAACTCTAGTTGGAAAAGAAAGATGCTATAAGCCCAGGAGGCCCAACAGGAAAAATTCCCCAGTGAGGAAAGGAAACAAGGAAATATAAGATATTTTAAGAAGTGACAACATTCAAATAAATATTTCCTTTATAAGCTATAAAAACTTCAACAAAACAAGAGGAAGAGAAATTAGATAGAATAGATAGAATAGTGTACCCAAGTGTAACCTCAAGCAAGAAAACTCTAACCCAAGACAGTGGAAGACCATGGTACAAAGGGTATGGCACTACCGAAGACTAAAGAAAAATGGTTTGATTTTGGAGTGTCCTTCTCTTAGAAGAGCTGCTTACAGTAGCTAAAGAGTCTCTTCTACCCTTACCAAGAGGACAGTGGCCACTGAACAATTATAGTGCAGTAGTTAATCCCTATGATGAAGAAAAGTTGTTTGGTATATATATGTATATATACTGTATATATATATATATATATATATATATATATATATATATATATATATATATATATATATGTGTGTGTGTGTGTGTATATATATATATATATATATATATATATATATATATATATATATATATATATATATATATTGGGGGGTTCAGGCCATGTCATCCTGATGGAAGGTTCCTTTTTAGCTTCTTAGGGTATATTTGACTACAGTGATATTCCCAGAGAATTTAAATTAAGGTCTCCTGAATTCTAACTCCTGGCGCGAATATCCTTAAAGTTTCTCCTTTTAGGATACCGCATAATATCAGGGGACGTATTCTTGACACGCCACATAGCAATCTGCACCCCCCATAGCGTTTACGCTTCGAGGGGAAAAGTGGCAAAATAAAATAGGAGCCGTTATCAAGTTCCTTTCCTCCGTTACTGCTAAAGTACCCCAATGGCACCATAATCGCCGCCATCTTTATTCCTTTTTCTGTAGCGGTGTCGCTCGGTGTCTTTCCCAGTGCTCTCTCGCAAAACAGGATTTATTATGCAATCTCCAGCTTCTTCTGCCTCTGGAAAGTTGAGTATTTGATTCTTATGCTCTATAAATTTAGCTCTGGCCGTAAAGTAAAAGTTATATTGAAATAAACTGATTTTTTGGCAGAGCTATTGCCTAGACCAGAGGTGTCTTCGGTGCTGTCATTCGTAACGCATGAGCTATTTAGTTAGCCAGAATGACTTTCCCGGTATTATAGCTTATATAAATATAATTAGCTATTTAGTCTTCAATGCTAGGAATTAATTATATGCCGATAGTATTCGCATTAGTTTCGGCGAATTAGGTAGCCAATCTTGATTACGCTAGGCTTCCTAGCCTAGGCGTCATAGTTTGCTTTCTTGCATGATATAATAAGTGTTCCTAGTGCTATTGAATTTAAATGAAGATAATAGGCAATTTATACATGTAAGCTGTATGGATTGCATATAAATTTTCCTCTTCTAAGATAGTATATGAGAGAGCTTCGATGGGTTAGGTAGTCGATCTCGCTGTCGCTAGGCTAGTAGCCTAGTGGCTTTAGTATACTTTCATACATCTCCCCGGTTACCCTCATATATAGGGTAATACCTCCTTCCCTCTGAGTGTAGCCTCTGGCTACAATCCTAGCTGATCTTGTCTCGAATTGTCATTCTCACAAGGTTAGGCTAGGGTTTTTCTGCCCCTTCACCTAGCTACTGATGGTGGGCTTTGGGTTTGGGTCAGAACCTCGGAGTACTTGTCGTGTGCCGGCAACTGATCGATAGGGTGAATATACTCCCCTGTCAAATATTGTTTACTGGCATAGGAGGTTTAGCCTCCCTAGACTGCATTTGAAGGGGTCATGTGACCACCTTCTCCCTGTGGTTTAGTCGACTAGTCCTGTGCTAGCAAACCCTAGGCTGAAGAAACGGATTTTGAGCGTAGCAAAAAATCTATTTTTGGGTGAGGTAGCCATGTCGTCCTGATGGAAGTTCCTTCAAAGGTAGCTTCCTAGGTATATTTGACTACAGTGATATATCCCAGAGAATTTACTAAAGGTATCCAGAATTCTAACTCCTGGAGCGAATATCCCTTAAAATTTTACGAAGGGATATCGTGTAATATCAGAGGATGTATTCTTGACACGTCTCATGGCTATATACACCCCCAATAGAGCTTTCACTACAAGGGGAAAGAGAGGCAAGAGTAGGGTGAGTCGTTCCAGAGACATCGCTCTCGACGAGTCACTACTGCTCTGCAAATAGTGCGCCTGTCCGCCACCCGTGGCGCCACTGTCATTCTTTGTAGCTTTGTAGGTGATGCAGATACAGTACTATAGGGAGGGATTCATTATCCTTTTGTCCCAAAAGAGGGTGGGTCCATCAGGACAACATGGCTACCTCACCCAAAAATAGATTTTTCGCTACGCTCAAAATCCGTTTTTTTGGCTCAGGCCATGTCGTCGTGATGGAAGTGTACCAGAGCATTAATGTATCTGTGGATTTCCAATAGTGCCGTTCATCTCGAGCTAAATCTTTTCTCTTCGGTCTTTAGACCTAGAGACACTTGATGTTACCGTTATACATCAATCAGCTGATCATAAAATATGTCAGTGCTTCCTGCCCCCTACAGGGAAGAGTCTGGGTAGACTCGAGGAAAAAACCCGAGGATTGTGAGTTCAGGGAACAATCTAGCAAACAGTTTGTATATTAGTGTCAACATATACGTAAAGCATAGTCTGTACTAGGATGGAAATGGCTTGGGCAGATTACTGTAGCTCCCGGGTCTGTGAAGAGACGGACAGGTTTATATATGTGTAGGAACACTTTAAACAGTAAAAGGAACAGTCTAGTACAACAAGGTCTTACCTGTTTGCCTGGAACACCATGAATCTTAGTTCTAGTATTGACTTGATTATCAAAAGAGTCAAGGATGCTCTGACTTATGCATATAAATAATTGTTTAAATGACTATTTGAATAAATATTTGGGGCGAAGGAGACGCAAATATTCGTTCTATTGTTTTTTACAAAAATAGAAATCATGGTTGTAAACAAATATAATGTATGTTGAATAATTCTACATACAAGCATAAACAGTAATAACAGGATAAAAAAGGAGTTTGCCTGAAAAGGAAAACATTAGCCACTCAAGGGAAACATGCAGTTTCGTTCTATAATCTGTTGTTACTATAACACTGTGCATATAAGAATGCCTGGCACTTGTGTCAGTTTATTATGCTTAATTTCACCTGTGTAGGGAGAACAGTCTATAGTGTTATCACTTAAACACAAAACTCAACACGATATGTCTTACGAGTTTATCGTGTAAACCCTTCACTATAAGTCCCTAATAGTGCACTGTTCTTCGCAGTAATCAAGCAGCGGGTTTTATCACACTGCCCGCCGCCACCACATGAAACTTAATTTCTTGTAATTGCTTCGCGTAGTGCTTGAAGAAGACCCTCGAGGACTTCCATCCAGTATAAGCACGAAGACTTTCAAACGACATTGTTTGGAAGAAGTTCAGAGACGAGGCAACCTTCCTCGGATCATGACCTGCGGGTGTACTGTCTGGATCCGCTATGCGAATGAAGTACTGTAGGTGATTTTCGCCCTAATCTGTTTCAAGGATAACGTTGAACCAGAAGTCTCTCCCCTGAAAAGCTGACCTCCCTTAAAGTCTGAAGTTCTACGAAGATAGACCTTTAGGCATTCCACTGGGCAGAGGGATGTTTCTTCCTTCAGAGGGCAGATTCTCCAGGGACCCCACCGTTTAGTGGGTAGCTCGTTCTTGGCGAGAAACGTCGGGTCCGGAAAGAGGTTCAGATCTCCATTGTCTGTGAACTGAATGTGGCCATCGTCCCTCGAGAGGGCCTCTATTTCGCTAACTCTGGCTCCCGAGGCTAGTGCAAACAAGAATATCACTTTCTGAGTCAAGTCTTTCAGCGAGCAATCCTCATTATTCAGGGTTGATGCTAAATGAAGAACTTTGTCCAAAGACCATGAAATGGGCTTAGGAGGAGCTGCGGGCCAAAGTTTTGCGCAGGCTTTAGGGATCTTGTTAAAGATTTTGTTGGAAAAGTCTACCTGGAAGGCATAAAGTATTGGTCTGGCCAGGGCGGATTTACATGTAGTAATTGTATTGGCTGCTAAACCTTGTTCATGAAGATGGATGAAGAAGGACAAACAGAAGTCCGTAGAAATCTTCTTAGGTTTCTTTGCCTTGACAAAGGCCACCCATTTTTTCCAGGAAGACTCATACTGTCTTCTTGTTGACTTTGACTTGTACTCTTTTAGGAAGTTGATACTGTCCCTAGAAATCCCAAACCGTTTTTTGACCGCTGAGGCGAGAAAATCATGAGATGAAGGTTCTGGGTTTTCACTGATGTAGCTGAGACAGTCAATTTCTGCACTTGCTGAGTCAGAACTGGGTCCGGCAACGGGATCAGTTTCAGGCGTAGTTCCGTTACCAGGGGGAACCAAACGCTGTTGGGCCACTTGTGGGCCACTATTGCTGCCGTCCCCCGAAAGGATCTCAGCTTGTCGAGGACTTTCAGCAGAAGGTTGGTTGGAGGGAATAGGTAGATCTTGGACCATCTGTTCCAATCTATGGACATTGCATCCATCTCTTCCGCTAGAGGATACTCGTACGGGGCTACATACCGGGGTAGCTTCTTGTTGTCGCTCATTGCGAAGAGGTCTATCTGCAGTCCTGGGACTTTGCGTAAGATGAAGGAGAACGATCTTGCGTCTAGGGACCATTCTGACTCTATCGGTTTGGTTCTGGATAGAGCGTCCGCTGTTACATTGCGGAACCCTTGAAGGTGGACTGCTGACAAGTGCCATCTCTTCTTCTCCGCTAAGCGGAGGATGGCTAGTATCACTTGGTTTATGTGAGGCAATCTTGAGCCCTGTCGATTTAGGCATCTCATAATGACTTCGCTGTCTAGAACCAGACGGATGTGGATTGAGCAGCGGAGTTTCTGTTTCTTTAGGGAAAGAAAAACTGCCATGGCTTCCATGTGCAAGGTTTTGAAGAGGGGAGACCAGGTTCCTTGGACTTTCCGATGGTGAGAGTGACCTCCCCACCCTTCTTTTGAGGCATTCGTGTGAACGGTGACTGACGGTGGAGGTGGTTGTAAGGGAACCTTGTTTTTTAGGTTCTTGGCCTCCGACCATGGCTTGAGTAGGGATCGCAGACGATTTGGTGTCGGTCTTTTTAGATCTCTTCGAGCGTTTGATGCGTATTTTCTCCAGACTCCTGATGCATCTTTTAATTTTGCTCTCAATACTGGATCTGTCACTGAGGCGAACTGGAGAGACCCCAACACTCTCTCCTGTTGCCTTCTTGATATCCTTGTGGATCGAAGAAGGCTTCTGACAGATCCCACTATCTCTTTCCGTTTCTGTGATGGAATGGAAAGGCAGTGTGACTGCAAGTTCCATTGGACGCCCAGCCACTGAAACTTCTGAGCTGGAGACAGTCGGGATTTTTCCCGATTGATCTTGAATCCTAAGTGTTCCAGGAACTGGATCACTTCCATGGAGGCTTGCCTGCATTCTTCTTCGGATGCTGCCCACACCAGCCAGTCGTCCAGGTAGGCTACCACCTGGATTCCTTTTAGGCTTAGTTGATGAATGACTGCATTCGCAAGCTTAGTGAATACCCTTGGAGCTATGTTTAGTCCGAAGGGCATGGCTCTGAAGACGTACTGTCTTCTTTGTAGTTTGAATCCCAGGTAGGGGGAAACTTGACGGCTGATCGGAACGTGCCAGTACGCATCCGTCATGTCTATGGAGACTGTGTATGCCCGTTTGGGCAACATGGTCCTGATGTGTTGAAGCGTCAGCATTTTGAACTTGTAGTTCACTATGAACTTGTTGAGTGGTGACAAGTCCAGAATTACTCTGAGCTTTTCCGAGTCCTTCTTCGGAACACAAAATAGCCTTCCTTGGAATCTGACGGACTTCGCCTTCCGTATAACTCTTTTGTTCAAGAGTTCCTGAACATATTCTTCCAATATGGGGGTTGAGTGTTGGAAGAATTGAGGGAAGGTTGGTGGAGTTGAGCTCCAACTCCACCCTAGTCCATTCTTGATTAGGCTGTGGGCCCAGGGATCGAAGGTCCAACGATCCCGGAAGTAGAAGAGTCTCCCTCCTACCGGTAGCATCTCACTTTGAGTGCTAGGAGGAGGATTTACCTCCTTGGCCACATCCATCCCTGTTGCCCCTACCTCTGGAGGGGCGTCTAGAGGAGCCTCGAAAGGATCCTCGAGACTTCGGCCGAAAGGTCGTAGACTGCCTTTCAAACACTGGGGTGAACACTGGTGACTGAGTCGCCAGAGTTTTGGGCACCAGTTGAAAGGTGGTGGGTGGTTGTGCCACCGTCTGGGGCACCGTGGCCACGGGAAGCTGCTGTTTCTGCTTAGGCCGAGAGGGCACTCTAGGTCGCTTTGATTTATTCTTCGGCTGGGGATCCACGTCAGCTGAAGATTTCCTCTTGGTGGACAAGCCCCACTTGGAAAGGGGGTTCCTGTTTTCAGTGGCGGCTTTGTCCACGACCTCTTTGACCACTTCACTTGGGAAGAGGTCTTTTCCCCAGATGTTGGAAGCTACAGCTTCCTGGGTCCGTGCCTTACCGCAGCCAAGGCGAACACGAACTCTCTTCAAGCCCTTCTGGCTTTAATAAAGTTGTACAGGTCTTTAGTCACCGTCACCAGATGGGCTTTGGCGAAGACCATGTACATGTCCGGGGTATCTGGGATGCTTGCCATTGTCTCCATGCCAGTCTGTAGAGACAAGGAAGCGGCTAAGTGTTCTTTTGTCTCCTGCTCTCTACGCAGGAGAAAATCCGACAGCTTGGGGAGGTCTTCGCCGAACTGTCGTCCGGCAATATCTTCCTCCAGCTTCCCGACTGTGAAGGTGTTGTGGACATCCTTCCAGTCCGCATCATCTGATGGAAAGGCTAGGGAGAAGGGTCTAAACTCTTCAAGTGTAGGGCACGGTTTCCCTGCCTCGATTGCCTTTAAGGCTGCCTTGAGCCCTTTATCCATAAAGGGAAAGGCACGTTTAGGATCAGCAATGAAGGACAGGTGCTTCTTGCTGAGAGCCAGCACCTTAGAGCTAGTGAAGGCCCTCTCCTTTAAGGTGGTGGTCAATAAGGCCTGAGCCTTAGAGAGTTCAAGGACGATCGTTTCCTTGGGCTCTGTCTCCTCTTTGGACGCTGGTTCCATCCTGAGACGGACGTAGCAGTCCAGGTAGGACCCTTTGCTGGGCCAGAATTCAATATCCTCTACTGGGACAGTACCCAGTTTATCTGAAAGGAAGATCTTCCAGCCCGACATGGGCATGTGCTCTGCGTACCTCCAAGGGTTAACATCAGAGAAGGCAGGAAGATTCTTAACGTTCAGCTTCTTCGGAGCTAAACGTGACGCAACCAGTTGATGGATTTCGGTCCGAAAAGAGGCCTCCTTCTCGGTCGATTTCTGTTGCATGTCTTGCACCATGGACAGCAACGAGTGCAAAGTACTCGTAATCGAATCCAGTTGGGGCGCAGTGGAGGAAGTAGAAGGCACCTGCTCATTTCCTATGGCCGATGACACCGAAATCGTATCGGCTTTCTCCGGTAGTGGTTCGGGGGGAACATCATCCGCCGGATCCAGCTCCTCCACTAGGAGATTGTTCTCCGTCTCCTCTGAGACAACTGACATGTTGTCCTCAAGTTGGATGTTCTCCAAGGCATCCGAAACTTCAGATTCTACCGGAATCTGAACAAGGGGAATCTCAGGTTGAGCCTGGGGAATGACCGCATCCGAAGATGCCCTAGGGACGAGGCATGCCCTCATCCTTTCATTAGGAAGGTATGGGCCGGAGGTATTCTTCTGAAAACCCCTAACCCATTTACGCAGCTTCTCCCTTGCTGCGTCCCTTGACTCAGTCGACTTTTGGTCATCAAAAGCCTCAGTTACCAGGTTAGTACAAACGGTACATACCTGCAGGTCCCAATGTTTGAGAGCCCCCTTGGTGACAGCGCAGCGAGCATGGGCCCTGCACATGTCGTGGCTGCAGAAGTTCTTACTGCTGACCCGGCAAAAACTATTCCCGCACTCGGGATGCTCCTCCTGTAAAGAAAGGAAAAGTCTATTAGTATTCGGTGAAATTCTCAAATTTCATCATACATAATATGTTATATTAGCTTGGATAGGGTAAGCTATAAGTAGGAAAGACACCTACATGTGTTTCCTGTCCAGCCGATTGCTATGACCTCCTCCAATATTGAAAACAGAATTCTCAAGAATCTTTAGGGGAAGATGATATCCTATGATATTAGTGTATCTTAACACAATCTTCCAGTTTCAATAATGGGGATTAAGGACAATAATGGATCATATCCATTAAAGGAAGAGAGAATCGCTCTCTTATATGTGATGGTCTCACAATAGGCTGCCCATGAAGCACCTTGTAGGTTGGAAAAAAAACTTGGGCTACAGCACTGACTGTTTGGCAACAAGTTGTCAGACTTGTCAGGCTTGCCGGCACCTGCCGGGCCTGCTGGCATCTGCCGGGCAGGCCGGAACATGCCGGCCTATACTGGGCTATTGAAGGCAAGTATTGTCTTCATAGCATTGTGTGATAGTCCGCCGGCGGCGGCGGCTCTGCTGGCCGGCAACAGCTCTGCCTGCTGCCGGGGGCGGCGGCACTGCCGGCCGGCAGCAGTATCCGCCAGCCAGTAGTATCTGCCGGCTGCCGGCGGCGGCGGCGGCTCTGCCGGCTGTCGGCGGTGTCATGGATCTGCCGGCCGGCAGCCGAGGATCCTTCCATCAAGGGGAACCAAGGCAGTTGGCGGCAGAGAACCAGGATTGGGTGGCCAGCTGCCGGCCGGCTACTCAGCGGCCGGCAGGCTGTACCCGAATGTCCAATATCTTTGGCCCAGTATGAAAGTACAAGAGAAAGAAAGGATGGAGGAAGGCAAGGGTTCAGCCTTCCCGGCCTGCATCCAGAAGGAGGGTTCAAGTGGAAGGGGGAATTAAATTCGGGCTTCCACCCAACCATATTCCAGTCATGAGGGATAATGGAAGGCAGTCCAAGGGAGGACCGATGAACTCTCTAAAGAATATGAGGACACCCGATGGCAGCCGGCCTAGCCGGCAGCCGATGGGGAGCCTCAGGCCAGTCCTACAAGATCCCTAGGGTCAATGTAGAATGACGGCCAGGAGGGTGTTGGATCATTCAACACGAAAGGGATAGCGGGGAGGGGTAGGTGTCCTATAGTTAAGGTAATGTCCGAAGGCTACTACCCAACTTAGATGATTCTGTTCTCGTAAAGTAACCTCAGATAGGGGAAGTCATTTCCCCAGGTTGGGTTAGTCAAGGGAGAGGGTGTCCGTAGGACCCCAACTCGCAGGAGAGCAGAATCTCGTACCAGAGACCCTAGGCAATGAAAAAATCCTTTCTTCGGTCTAGGGACTACTGGCACAGAACTGTCTGGTAGGCCAGGGAAGGGAGAATTGTCATACAAAACTCCCAAGTATGGCCTAGGGAGGTCTAGCCTCCTGAAAGGGCAGCTTAACCTGACCTGGGAAGTCATTTCACCAGGACAGGGAGATGCCTAACACAGACTAATACTCTGATGTCCCATCCTAAACTCAAAACCGACTCATTGGTTAGGAGAAAGAAAACGGAATGTCTCTGTAAAACTTTGCCAGAACTCTGTTCACAGCAAAGAAAACTGAGAATAGCCTAGGCTAATCAGAGGGAAGGGGATTGCTCTTAAATCTCCTAGGAGATTGGTATCGACTTAGAAGGTATAGGAGGGGTCAGTCTCCCCTTAAAAGGCAATACGAGAGCAATGGGGATATGTATGAAAGTATACTAAAGCCCCTAGGCTAGTAGCCTAGGAGCATTGAGAATCGATCACCGAAACTCTCTGTATACTATCTTGGAAGAAGAAAGCATAATTAAGTAATATTAAACAAGTGTAAAAAATTTGCCTGTGCTTCAATACAACTTTACCAGGATGGTTATATCATGCATGAAGTGTGAGGGTGCCTAGGCTAGAAAGCCTAGCACTCGTGAGGCTCGTCAGAATAGCCAAATTCACGACAACAAAGACATAATATAAGAATCCCTAGCTAAAAATCTAAATAGCTAAAGTTATTAAAGCGTATAAATGCCGGTAAAAGGTCGTTCTGGCTAACTAAATGAACAGAAGAACGACCGCGTCACTGACGCCATCCGGCTGGCAACAGCTCTTGTTACGTTAATTACGATCTCAATCGAAAATCAAAACTGGCAAGAGCTTACATTTACACAAGATAAAGATATTACTTAACTTTCCAGAGGCTGATGAGGCTGGGGAAGACATCATAGACTCCAAAAAACTCAACTTTCCAGAGGCTGATGAGGACATCATAGACTCCAAAAAACTCCAAAATAGCGCGAGAGAACTAGGAAATCACCAATCTATCGAAGCTGCAAGCGAAAGAATGGCGGTGGCGCCTCGGGTGGCGGACAGGCGCACTATTTGCAGAGCAGTAGTGACTCGTCAAGAGCGATGTCTCTGGAACAACTCACCCTATTCTTGCCTCTCTTTCCCCTCGTAGTGAAAGCTCTATTGGGGGTGTAGATAGCCATGAGACGTGTCAAGAATACGTCCTCTGATATTACACGATATCCCTTCGTAAAATTTTAAGGGATATTCGCTCCAGGAGTTAGAATTCTGGATACCTTTGGTAAATTCTCTGGGATATATCCCTGTAGTCAAATATACCTAGGAAGCTACCTTTGAAGGAACTTCCATCACGATGTCATGGCCTGAGCCCAAAAATAGTGTTTATTTTTCTGCCTAGGATGGCGCCGGCAATGGAACTCTGTTTCTATATAATTAATGGAGGCAGCTTGATGATGCCGGCCCCCCTTACCGTATTGGCAGACCCTAGGCTAGGGAATGTATTCCCCATCTGCCTAGGATGGCGCCGATACTGAAATAGAGCTTCCTTTAGGTGTGGTAGGGCCGGCATTGCCGCCGGCTCCTCTAACATCTTATACAGGACTATTTTCCCCTTCCCATTCTGTCCTTTAGTGATGGCCTAGCCATTACATCTCTGTGGCCATTGTCCTACAATCTCGCCGACTGCCGGCAGGCTGTAGGGCCGGCTTGGATTCCTGCAGGTATGGCCTAGTCGTAAAGCTACCCTATCAGACATGAGCTCCGGGATAGCTGTAGCGGCAGGTCTAGCTGCCAGCAGGAGACCCATTTGCCTTAGAGTGTTCTTCAGTCTTTCCCTGGGCTGCCATCCACACCCTATGCCGGCAGATACCGGCATGGAGGTGGATGGGTGGAAGCTTGATTATATACATTCTCCGCTTCCATTAGAACCCTCATTCCGGAGGAAGGAAGTGATCCAGTGGCTAGTGCCGCCACTCGTACTTCACCCTTCACTCCTTGCTTTATCTCTCTCTATTGGCTAGTGCCGCCAGCTACTAACCTAACTGACGGCTGCCGGCCACTAACCTTGCCGGCAAGATGCAGGCTAGACTTGTGGTCCGACAGCCGTTAATTCACCGTCACATCTGACTCTGCCGGCGAGAGCCGGCCGGGTGTAGTATTCCGGCCACTACCCCGTCACATTGTATGATGGCGGGGATAGTGTGCCGACAGCCGGCGACCCTCCGGCGTCCGGCAAGCCGCCAGCTATAAAAATCTATCAATATTGTGTCAGTTGAATTGAGCCTTAGGTACTAGCCTTGCCAGCTGTATGCCGGCAGCAACTATATGTATATGCAGTAGCCAGTGTATCTGTAGTATAGAATATACTGCAGACAAAACTATGGTATTAGAGTATACAATAATTAAAATTTCCAACATACTCTGTGTATCCAAGCGCAGATAATAGGCAATTTATACATGTAAGATATATGGATTGCATATAAATTTTCCTCTTCTAAGATAGTATACGAGAGAGCTTCGATGAGTTAGGTAGTCGATCTTGCTGTCGCTAGGCTAGTAGCCTAGTGGCTTTAGTATACTTTCATACTTCTCCCCAGTTACCATCATATATAGGGTAATCCTTCCTTCCCTCTGAGTGTAGCCTATGGCTACAGTCTTAGCTGATCTTGCCTCGAATTGTCATTCTCGCAAGGTTAGGCTAGGGTTTTTCTGCCCCTTCACCTAGCTACTGATGGTGAGCTTTGGGTTTGGGTCAGAACCTCAGAGTACTTGTCGTGTGCCGGCAACTGATCGATAGGGTGAATGTACACCCCTGTTGAATATTTTTTAATGGCATAGGAGGTTTAGCCTCCCTAGACTGCACTTAAAGGGGTCATGTGATCCCCTTCTCCCTGTGGTTTAGTCGACTAGTCCTGTGCTAGCAGACCCTAGGCCCAAGAATAATGTGTATTTTTCTGCCTAGGATGGCGCCGGCAATGGAACTCTATTTCTATATAATTAAGGGAGGCGGCTTGATGATGCCGGCCCCCCTTACCATATTGGCAGACCCTAGGCTGGGGAATGTATTCCCCGTCTGCCTAGGATGGCGCCGATACTGAAATAGAGGTTCCTTTAGGTGTGGTAGGGCCGGCATGCCGCCGACTCCTCTAACATCTTATACAGGACCATTTTCCCCTTCCCATTCTGTCCTTTAGTGATGGCCTAGTCATCACATCACTGTGGCCGTTGTCCTACAATCTCGCCAACTGCCGGCAGGCTGTAGGGCCGGCTTGGCTTCCTGCAGGTATGGGCTAGTTGTAAAGCTTCCCTATCGGACATGAGCTACGGGATAGCTGTAGCGGCAGGTCTAGCTGCCAGCAGGAGACCCATTTGCCTTAGAGTGTTCTTCAGTCTTTCCTTGGGCTGCCATCCACACCCTATGCCGGCAGATACCGGCATGGAGGTGGATGGGTGGAAGCTTGATTATATACATTCTCCACTTCCATTAGAACCCTCATTCCGGAGGAAGGAAGTGATCCAGTGGCTAATGCCGCCACTCGTACTTCACCCTTCACCCCTTGCTTTTTCTCTCTCTATTGGCTAGTGCCGCCAGCTACTAATCTAACTGACGGCTGCCGGCCACTAACCTTGCCGGCAAGATGCTGGGTAGACTTGTGGTCCGATGGCTGTTAATTCACCGTCACATCTGACTCTGCCGGCAAGAGCCGGCCGGATGTAGTATTCCGGCCACTACCCCTTCACATTGTATGATGGCGGGGATAGTGTGCCGACAGCCGGCGACCCTCCGGCGTCCGGCAAGCCGCCGGCAATCCGGCGGGCCGCCAGCCATAAAAATTTATCAATACTGTGTCAGTTGAATTGAGCCTTAGGTACTAGCCTTGCCGGCTGTATGCCGGCAGCAACTATAATTATATGTATATACAGTAGCCAGTATATCTGTAGTATAGAATATACTGCAGACAAAACTATGGTATTAAAGTATACAATAGTTAAAATTTCCAACATACTCTGTGTATCCAAGTGCAGTCTATTGTTGAGACCTTATAAGATTGGGAAAGGAATTCCCTTTCTTTATACTGATAGATGATCAGTTATTTGACCCTCATTATTAACTATCCTGGAAGTGGGTGTTGTTTACACTATTCTATCCTTATAGGCTAGACTCTTCCATTGGGCCTCTTAAAGAGGATAACCCTAGAATTTGATATTGAGGGAGGTCACAGCAATTGGCTGGGCGGGGAAACACACTTATGTGTCTTTCTTATTTCATTTCTAGCTTATCTATCCTAAGCTATATGCAATAAAATAAAATGGAAAATATTTTTATAATATTAGTTTATCTAGTGAGATAGACTACGTTACACTCATTTTATTTTCCTCTCTTTACAGGAGGACCATGGGAAGTGCGTTAGTGTCTTTTGCAACATCTGTAGCAGGAGCTTCTATGGCCATCTGGGATGTAGGACACACTCCCACTGCTCCGTCATTAAGGGACCTCTCAAATAGGGGACCCCCAGGTATGCACAGTATGTAAGGACCTGATGTATGAGGCTTTTGAAAATACCAAGTCAACGGAGTCAAGGGATGCAGCTTGGGATAAGCTGCGCAAATGGGTTCGTGGCTTCCAAAAGAATGCCACGGGGCCTTACCTCCCTAGTGAGCGTATGAGAGCCCTTCTATTCCCCAAAGCATCTGCGGATGCTGTTATTCCTCAGCCTCACCCTGAGATCCCTTGCATCCAGATAGCCGTCGACACGGATGTCTCGGATGCGATGAAGGACATCCATCTAGATGATGAGAGGATGTCAGAGGCGTCAGAGGACACCGAAAAGGACCTTCTGGCGGAAGGTCGAGATGAGGAGTGAACGTTGGCTCCAGAGACGGAAGAGGATGAAGTCGAAACAGTCTTTATTTCGTCGGATTCTGCCGCAGAACCCGTTCCCTCTACGTCTTCCGCTCCTTAACCTGGGAGGTCGGATGACACTCTGTCTGCCATCAAAGCTATGACGGAAAAGTTCGAGAAGAAGAGCGAACAAAGGGAAGCTGCATTCAGGAAGGAGATTCTTCAGATAACAGTGTCCCGTGGGTCTCAATGGAGATGCAACGTAATGGATCTTCCCTCGTGTTCTGAGGTAAACCCATGGAGGCATGCCGAGTACATGCCGATTACAAACGGTAAGATCTTTCTTTCAGAGAAGCTGGGAACTGTCCTTATCGTGGACATGGAGTTCTGGCCCAGCTTTGAGTCCTATCCAGACTGCTTTGTTTGTCTAAAGGCAGAACTGGTATCCAAGGAGGAGACAGAGCCTAAGGAGGTCATAGTGCTTGACCATGCGAAGGCTCAGGCTTTGTTAGCCAGCAGCTTGAAGGACAAGGGCTTCACCAATTCAAAGGGGCTGGCCCTGAGCAAGAAACATCCCTCTTTTCTTGCTCCAGCAACTATGGCTTTCCCCTTTGCGGAAAAGTCGTTTAAGGCAGTGATTAAGGTAGTGGAAGCTGGGAAACCTTGCCCTACACTGGAGGAGTGTAGGCCCCTTTCCCTAGCTTTGCCAACAGATCACAAAGACTGGAAGGATATTCAGCTTACCTTCTCAGTCGGGAAGTTGGAGGCTGATATCGCTGGACGTCAGTTCAGCGCAAACCTCCCCAAGTTGTTTGAATTGTTATTACGCAGGGAACAAGATACAGAGGAAAGACTAGCTGCCTCTCTATCCCTCCAGGTATCCATGGAGGCAATGGCCAGTGAATAAAGATCCCTGGATATGTTCATGGTCTTGGCTAAAGCTCATTCAGCAACCCTAACAAAGGACTTTTACAGCTTTGTGAAGGCGTCCCTCAAGAGGAAGAGGAGGTAGAGGAGGACGCGGTCGAGGAGGCAAGCCCTCCGGAAACCAGAAGCAATGAGATGCTTCCGGTAGGAGGAAGACTCCAACTCTTCTGGGATCGTTGGACCTTCGATCCCTGGGCCCACAGCCTAATCAAGAATGGACTAGGTTGGAACTGGAAGACAACTCCACCATCATTTCCTCAGTTCTTCCAACACTCCACCCCCGTTCTGGAAGAGTATACCCGGGAGATCTTGAGCAAACGGGTGATAAAGAGGGCAAAGTCCATCAATTTCCAAGGAAGGCTGTTTTGTGTTCCCGAGAAGGACTCAGGCAAACTCAGAGTGCATTCTGGATCTGTCGCCACTTAAGTTTATCGAGAACGACAAGTTCAAGATGTTGACTCTTCAACACATAAGGGCCCTGTTGCCTAAAAGGGCATTCTCAATCTCCATAGACATGGCAGATGCCTATTGGCATATTCCGATCAATCGTCAACTCTCCTCCTACTTAGGATTCAGGCTACAAAAAAAAAAGTACGCTTTCAGAGCCATGCCCTTCAGACTAAACATAGCCCCAAGGATCTTCACGAAGCTTGCAGAAGCAGTCGTTCAACAACTACGCCTACAAGGTGTCCAGGTAGTATCCTATCTGGACGATTGACTGGTGTGGGCAGCATCCGAGTCGAAATGCATGCAAGCATCCAAGAAAGTGATCCAGTTCCTGGAACATCTAGGATTCAAGATCAACACCAAAAAGTTTCAACTATCTCTAGCTCAGAAATTCCAATGGCTAGGCATACATTGGGATTTACAGTCACATCGTCTCTCCATTCCATTAAAGAAGAGGAGAGAGAGAGTGGGATCTGTCAAGAGACTTCTAAAATCCAACAGGATTTCAAGACGCCAACATAAGAGAGAGTTCTGGGCTCCCTTCAGTTTGCATCAGTGACAGACCCAGTGCTAAGAGCACAGCTTAAAGATGCGTCAGGAGTCTGGAGAGGATACGCATCAAATGCTCGAAGAGATCTGAGAAGACCATTACCGATTCGGGTACGATAATTTCTCAAGCCATGGTCGGGGGCCAGAAACTTCAAGAGGTCAACACCTGTGCAGCTGCCTCCACCCTCAGTTGTCATCCACACAGATGCATCATTGGAAGGATAGGGAGGTCACTCTCATCAACGCAGAGTGCAAGGAACTTGGTCCTCCCTATTCAAGACCTTCCATATCAACATTTTGGAGGCCATGGCAGTCTTCTTCACACTGAGGAAATTATCCCCTCGCCCTTCAGTCCACATAAGACTGGTTTTGGACAGCGAGGTAGTGATAAGATGTCTGAATCGCCAAGGCTTGAGATCGCCTCAACTCAACAAAGTGATGTTGGCCATCTTCCTCTTAGCGGAAAAGAGGAGATGGCACTTGTCAGTATTTCACATTCAAGGGTTCTGCAATGTGACAGCGGACGCTCTATCCAGGCTAACGCCGATAGAGTCAGAATGGTCCCTAGACGCAAGATCATTCTCCTTCATCTTACATCAAGTCCCAGAACTGCAGATCGACCGCTTCGCGACGAGCGATAACAAGAAACTTCCTCGATACGTGGCCCCGTACGAGGACCCTCTAGCGGAAGCAGTGGATGCCATGTCCCTCGACTGGAACAAATGGACCAGGGTTTGCCTGTTCCCTCCACCCAACCTGCTGATGAAGGTCCTCAGCAAGCTGAGACCTTTTCAAGGAACAGCAGCCCTAGTGGCTCCCAAATGGCCTCTGAGCAACTGGTTCCCTTAATTCTGGAATTACAGCCGAGGCTGATTCCCCTGCCGGGCCCAGTTCTATTTCAACAAGTACAGAAGTCGACTGTCTTCGCTTCATTACAGAAAACTCAAGACCTTTATCTCATGAGTTTCTCTCCCTAGCAGTAAAGAAAAGGTTTGGGATCTCGAAAGAAAGTATACACTTCTTAGAGGAACATGAGTCAAAATCTTCTAGAAGGCAATATGAGTCATCTTGGAAGAAGTGGGTGGCCTTTGACAAGGCAAGAAATCCAAAAGGAATCTCGACTGATTTCTGCTTGTCTTTATTTACCTTCATGAGGAAGGTTTAGCAGCCAACACGATAAATCTGCCTTTACTAAGCCCTGGCTTTATGCTTTCCAAATAGACTTGTCTAATGAGATTTTTAACAAAATCCCAAAGGCCTGTGCTAGGCTCAGGCCTGCAGCACCTCCAAGGCCCATCTCATGGTCTTTGGATAAGGTACTACATTTTGCTACAAGTTTGGACAAAGAAATTTGCTCTTTGAAAGATGTGACTCAAAAAGTTATATTCTTGTTTGCTCTAGCCTCAGGGGCTAGAGTTAGTGAGATAGTGGCCTTGTCTACAGAAGAAGACCATATCCAGTTTGCCGAAACGGGAGAGCTAAATCTCTTTCCCGACCCAATGTTTCTCGCCAAGAATGAGCTACCCAC
>NC_090733.1:58079948-58201133 GCF_036898095.1 Palaemon carinicauda
ATGGGCACAGATTGCCCTTCGAGGACGACCTACCCCCGTTAATAACGGGCTCACAGGCCCAGGCTACTACCCCCAAGGACGAGGCCAGGAGATCGGCCTTAGGAGAGAAGATCTGCGAATTACTACAGAAAGACGCTGGCCAACGAGCACCCCTACAAGAACTGGGGTTCTTTAGTTGGCTCTTCCTGGTGGAAAAAGCTACAGGAGGCTGGAGACCGGTGATAGTCCTTTCTTCCCTCAATGAATTCATCAGGAAGACGCCTTTCAAGATGGAAACCCCTCGTACTGCCCTGGCGGCTATCAGTCAGGCCGACTTCATGGTGTCCTTAGATCTAAAGGACGCTTACTTCTAGATCCCAGTACACCCCTCCAGCAGGAAGTTCCTCAAGTTCAAGTGGGGAGAAGAGGTATTCCAGTTCTGCACCCTCTGCTTCGGTCTCTCCACAGCCCCGTAAGTGTTCACGAAGAACTTTACCATGGTATCGTGTTGTTCCCACGAGAGGGGTATCAGGCTCTTGAGGTACCTAGACGACTGGCTCCTTCTCTCGGGCTCGAAAGACGATCTCATCAAGCAGAGGGATGAGTTGGTGGAATTATGCCGATAGTGGAGAGTGCAAATTTCCTTTCCAACATGTGATGACTTAGTATTCTCGAGCAGGTTAATCAAACTCATTTTTTTCTTATCTCGACACACTCATGGATTCTTCATATAACGAACCTCCATCCCCTGAATACTCTAACTCACCAACAGCACTTTTGAAGACCTCTGGCAAGTCTGTTAAGGAAAGTTCTGTTAATGACCTCTGAACTGGAAAGGACCCTTCTATTGATATTCCAAAATCCAGTAATTTGGGTAACACGAGGAAACTTTGAATCCTTCATGTTACCCAAATTCCAATAGAGACAAACTATGATAATCTATATAAAGCATTTGAGTGGTATGGATGTATAAAAGAAATAAGGATGAAACTTGAAGATGAAAAATGGGATTCATGGATATCTCACTCTAGTTATGACGAAGCATTTAATGCAATAAGTAACATGAATGATATCAAAATTAATAACTTGAATGTTGCGGGTGCTCTCTGCGATAAGGTACCAAAGGATTTGGATGTATATAGGCCTGTCGATTGGCTGGAAAAAGACACTGGTTTAGTTATGCCTTCCCAGAGAAAGCCAAAATCACCAATATGGCTTGTAGCTGAATCATCTGGGGTTACATGGAATTATTTCAAAATATGCAAGTTAATTCAGAAAAAAAAACAGGAACTATTGCACTGGGCAGTATATCTCGTTTTGGAAAAAATAGTTTCCTTATCCTTGCCAAATCAAGTAAACTTTCTGTAATACTGTCCTACATAAAAACAACTAATGATGATATTAAAGTTAGATGTCAAACCCCACCTAAATTTCAGCTACGGAAGGGGAGTAGTTTTAATGGAGATCTGTGTGAATTTTCAGAGGAGGAGAAACTGGCCATGTGTCCACTAAATGTATGGAAAGCTCACAAATTACTAGGATGCTGGTGTATCTTTCCATATTATTATTAAAAACGAAATGATTAAAGTAAGACCATTCAAGCAGAAGCCACTGCAATGCTTTAATTGTTTTAGATTAGCAAAAATGAGGAAATGTGTGGTATTTGCTCCAAATCTTACCATGGAGAATGTACACTTGGAGTCAGATGTTTGAATTGCAACTCGAATCATAAATCCACAGACAAGAGCTGCAACCCGTATAAGTTGGAGGAGGCTGCCCTCAACAAATCTAATTTAGAACATATAAGTATGGGACATGCCAAAAGACTATTAAATAAATCAAATACCTATCCCAAGGCATTAAAATCAAACCCACCTAGTACTACCAATAGCTCCAGAAAAAGAAATTTACCATCTGACAAAATTTCAAATGACGAGGTAAGAATATTACCTCCTGAGGCTTTACCACAGTATATTAACACTAGGGCATTGCTCATTTCTATATAGCCTTCGTCCCCCATTGCAAAAACTAGTACAAACCTCTCTCAGGCCATGTCCTTGCCTGATTTGATGGAGGTTCCACTTAAAACCAAATTACCTGATGCACCTGTAGTGAGAAAGGTGCAAAAACCTAGAATCCCACCATCTATTAATCATAAAAGAGAGAGACCTCCATCTCTCTCACCCCCCTCCATTAAAAACACTAAAGTTATGACATCAAATTAATTTGATGTTTTGTCTGTGGATGTTTCTAATGAACCAGAAGATAAACGAAATAAATCAGAAATTCAAGTTGAGATCCACTATCCGCCTCAAAAAAATAGACCAAAAGGACACAAAGAAAAACACAAATGTAAAACCCAACATATCAAGACCATCTCTGAAGAAACCTACAGGTAATAATGTTAGATTAAAACTGCTAATGGGAAGACCTCATCCAAAATGTCTTTCAGAAGTAATCCATAGTTTTCTCCTCCGTTTTGCAATGATATTGTCAGGGTTTAAGGGCCAAATATAAAGAACTTGAGCTCCTAATTCATGAACATTCCCCCATAATTGTATGTCTACAGGAAAGTAATCTTAATGCTAACACTCCTAGTCCTCGAGAGTAGGTTAACTATAGAACACTATATAATCAACTAGCAGGGAGCCATGGCTGACGTCTCATGTACGTCCGTCGAGATGTTCCACAAATACTTTTGTCTATTCTTACACCCCTGCCGGCAGTGGTTGTACAAATTGATATGGGGAGAAAATATACAATATGCTCTCTGTACTTACCTCCAAATAATATTTCCTATGAAGATTTAGTAGAGGTCATTCAACAATTCCCTCAACCTTTTCTCTTACTGGGAGATATGAATGGTAGACATCCTTTATGGGGTGATGTTTTTGCAAACACAAGGGGCAATATTATCTCATCATCTATGGAGAACGAGGCTATCGAACTCCTTAATACAGGAGAGCCCACGCACATCCATGTTCAGACAGGTACCTTGTCATGCATTGACCTTTCATTTGCAAGCTCTAACTGCCTTCTTGATTTTGATTGAAGGTCATTAGATAGTGATCATGCACTAATCATTATAAACGCCAACAATGGTCCGCCTTTACAAAAATCGCCACGATGGAATCTTTACAAGACGGACTTGGTTAAATTTCGTGAGCTAAGTGAATTCGAGGGGAGTGCAGAACAGTTTGAAAGTATTGATGATGCCATAGACGTACTGAATGTAACTCTCCATACAGCAGGAATCAATTCGATTCCCAAAACCACAGGATTTTTCAAACGACAACCAGTCCCGTGGTGGCCTTCAGGATTAACTGTCTTACACAGAGCCACCAGAAAATCTCTTGACTAGATGGCGTAGACGCCGTGCTGAGGAAAATTTTATAACATACAAAAAGTGTAGAGCACAGTTCCATCGTGCCATGAAAGAAGCTAGACGCAAGTCTTGGGTGGCTTTTGTTTTTTCCATTAACAGTAGAACACCACCATCTTCTGCATGGAGCAAATAAAAAAGATTGAAGGCAAATTTACGCCAAACCCACACTAGTGTTGAAAGTAAACAATCAGTATGTGACTGAAGCAAATAATGTTAGCAATGCCCTGGCTGATCATTTTTCAAATGTAGCATGCAAATGTGAAGCAGCTCCAGGTCACCAGTATAGGAGCATTTAAGAAAAGAAAATTTTAAATTTTGCAACGGGAAGGGAAGAGTCGTATAATTCTCCTTTTCCTGAAAGAGAATTTGATTCCACACTTGCTAATTGTAATGATACAGCCCCTGGACCCAATGGAATTCCATATGCAATGATTAAACATGTACATTTTAATACAAAGTTATTTATTTTAAGCATTATTAATAGAATATGGCATGATCATTGTTATCCAAATGTTTGGGAACTAGCCATTATTTTAGCCATTTTAAAACCAGGTAAGGACAGTTTTTTAGCAGCAAATTTATAATCAGCCAATTGCATTGACATCTTATTTATGTAAAATCATGGAGAAGATGGTCAATGCAAGACTTATGTGGTACCTCTAAAAGAAGGGTATTTTATCACCTATTCAGTGTGGATTCAGAAAAATGCACTCAACGACTGATGTGTTGATATGACTTGAGTCCTCTATTTGTGAAGCCTTTGCTTCCAAACAGCACCATATGACAGTCTTTTTTTACTTTGAAAAGTCATATGACACAACATGGAGATATGGAATACTTCAAACCATTCATGATTTGGGATTAAGAAGAAGGAGTACCTCAGGGTAATATGCTTAGTGTAACATTGTTTGCACTAGCAATTAATGGGATATCCTCAGTCATTCCCCGGGATGTTCTCGCAACATTATTTGTGGATGATCTCTCCATATCATTTGCTGGAGCTAGAATGGCAATAATTAAGAGAAAACTACAACTCGCAATTGACAAAATTATTCAGTGGGCTGATATGAATGGGTTAAAGTTTTCAACAAGTAAAACTACTATTGTCCATTTCTGTCGTATCCGGGGAGTACGTCCAGATCCGGATATATACATGAAAGGTCAACGGATCCCATGTGTAGGTGAGGCTAAATTTTTAGGATAGATTTTTTATTCTAGGCTTACATGGGTTCCTCACTTAATGGCATTGAAGGCTCTGTATCTTTTAAAAGTATTGTCCCATACATCATGGGGGGCAGGTCGTAAAACTATTTTGAAATTATACAAGGCCTCAATTTTTTCCAAAATTAGTTATGGATGTGAAATATACTCCTCAGCCACCCCAAGCCGATTAAAGATATTAGATTCAATTCTTGCTGGAGAGTTACCTCAAGACCATTACCGAATGTCTTCCATTATTTGGTATTGGTTTAGGTTACAAAGACTCCATAACTCTTTAGCCTTTCAGACTGCAAGCCTTGTAAGGCACTCAACATACTTTGAGTTGCACTCAAAATCTCCTCAACCTTAAGGCTTTCGGGTAAAACAATTAAAAAAGGTCTTGATATAATTAATAGTAATAGCCCACTGAATAATTTTGTCAATTGCGAGTTGTAGTTTTCTCTTAATCATTGTCATTCTAGCTCCAGCAAATGATATGGAGAGATCATCCACAAATAATGTTGCGAGAACATCCCAGGGAATAACTGAGGATATCCCATTAATTGCTAGTGCAAACAATGTTACACTAAGCATATTACCCTGAGGAACTCCTTCTTCGTGAAATTTACTTTCTGATAGAGTTTCCCCCACTCTCACTTGAAAAACTCTATGTGAAAGAAATGACTGAATAAATAGTGGTAGCTCTCCTCTTAATCCCAAATCATGAATGGTTTGAAGTATTCCATATCTCCATGTTGTGTCTTCCATTATTTGGTATTGGTTTAGGTTACAAAGACTCCATAACTCTTTAGCCTTTCAGACTGCAAGCCTTGTAAGGCACTCAACATACTTTGAGTTGCACCCAAAATCTCCTCAACCTTAAGGCTTTCGGGTAAAACAATTAAAAAAGGTCTTGATATAATTAATAGTAATGTGCTTCCATTTAAGATATCATCAACCCCTCTGTGGAAATTACCAGAGATATCTTTTTGTAAATATTTTATTGGTGTTTAATTAGAAGCTAGGTCTCTTTTTATGGATCATGTTGAAGAACATAGGGAATCAACTTTTATATATACCTATGACTCCAAATCTGATGTTGGCATTGGATTTAGAGTATATAGTAGTTCATTTAACTGTAGAGGTGCACTTCCTCCAATATCTTCTATATTTACTGCTGAATTATATGGCATACTAACCGCTATTGAGAAAATAGCGTTGAAAGAGGAGGGCAATTTTACCATTTATAGTGATTCAAGAAGTGTCCTTCGATTTTGCTTGGTTCCAGCACACATAAGTGTGTCTGGAAATGAAGAGGCAGATTCACTGGCAAAGTGCTGTAGCCGAGTTGCTACCGTGAGGGTATCCCATGCTCTGTAATGTTTTTTCACCAGCAAAATAAGAATTCTATTTATAACATTGGCAAAAGCATTTGGATGATTTAACTGAAAATAAGATAAGAGAAATTGCGATTGTTACATCCCCTTGGAGGTATAATGGGATGCCCTGAAAAAGGGAGACTACTCTTTGTAGTCTCCGCATTGGTCACACTCGAATGACACACAAGTTTCTGCTGGCTGACCAACACCAACCATATTGCGACAACTGTTTGATACCCTTGACAGTGAGGCATTTGTTGACTGAATGCCCCACTTATAGCACAGAAAGAAATAGATATCTGTTTGAGGCTCGGGGTGAGGATGGCAGGTTCATCTATTATTATTATTACTTGGTAAGCTACAACCCTAGTTGGAAAAGCAGTATGCTATAAAACCAGGGCTCCAAAAGGGAAAATAGCCCAGTGAGGAAAGGAGGCAAGGAAAAATAAAATATTTTAAGAACAGTAACATTACAATAAATATTTCCTATATAAACTATGAAAACTTCAGCTATATAGGAGGAAGAGAAATAAGATAAAATAGTGTGCCCAAGTGTACCCTCAAGCAAGAGAACTCTAACCTAAGACAGTGGAAGACCATGGTACAGAGGCTATAGCACTACCCAAGACTAGAGAACAATGGTTTGATTTTGGAGTGTCCTCCTAGAAGAGCTGCTAACCAAAGCTAAAGAGCCTCTTCTATCCTTACCAAGAGGAAAGTGGCCACTGAACGATTACAGTGCAGTGGTTAACCCAAAGAAGATCTTTGGACATGATGTATCGTACAATGCTAGGCACATTTTTAAATTTATTTAAGAAGCAGGTCTTCTTAATGCTATTTAACTTTTATAACATATTTACTTTTCTGGTTTTAATTGAATATTCTTTTAATTTTTATTTACAATAATCAATATCGGCATCAATGACCTTCAATGTCAGGATGATAGAGAACTTCAAATCATTCATTCATTCAGGGGAATCATTTGTTGGGGCTCAACGGACTATAATACTCATATTGTACTGCTTTGATTTGAACTTTGCTAGTAACAATCTACTATTTACAGCTCTCCACTCGGTTAATGTCTTTTCTGCTCTTGATGTCCTCATCATTCCTACCCCTTCTCTTCCAACTCCATCTGATCTTCCTAGGCAGTATATCTTAGCAATCCGCGTTTGCCAACGGTTATACTCGTATAAGTGGATGAGCAACTTGGTGGAGTAATGAGAGCTTCGGGTTGTGGTGAGATGTTGCTAGAACAACCCCCACACCCTTGAATCACTCTGACTGACAAATGTCTCCTCAGCACAAACGTTTCCCTAACGTTATCAGCAGCGGGACTCTAAGACAAAAAGGACATAAAAACAAAACATAACCTTAGTAATATATTCCTTAAAACTAAAACGCGTAACATAACACCATCCAAAATCAAAATAATCACACTTAAAACTAATCATAAACTTAACACAAAATAGACTTTAAACGTAACACCATTCAATTAAACCAACAAAAAAACCTAAAAAACTTAAAATTAAACGGCACTCCAACACCAAAATATGTATGCTTATTTAATATATGTTGACACCCACGCCGTCGTCCACACAATGCCGAACTGTCTTTTGCGGCACACTACCACAACTCCCCCCCAGATGCTGAAGCCTTGTCAAGGATGGGGGGCTTAGGGATAAGCAGCGGGGCTCTAATGAACAGTGGGAACTGTTTTCCCACTGGACCTCGGTGCCCAATTGTTGACCCTACTAAATCAGTCAGCACTTTCTCTTTTCCTTTTGGTTATTTCTTTTATATTCCCATCTCTTCCTTTTGGGCTTGAAATTGTTGACGACTTTGGCATGTTTGATTATACTTTGGCTGCTGCTTTGGATTTGGCACAGTGTGAGATGGACGCCATTCCATCTCAACTTGTACCAATTTAGACGCCATCACCCTCTGGCAGACCACATTGGGTGCAGACCAAGTCTGTTAAGAGTCGGGCTCCAGTGAACCGGTCTTTAAGTCACTTATATTTGCGGGTAATGGGTGACGCCAGGCATTGGAGTCGCCGGTGGGAGGGGCTAACCACCCTCACTGATCAGTGTACGCCCACCTTAAGAGTGGCAGCCCCTCTCTAATAGAGGACTGGTCCCCGCTGAAGCCTCTTCTCGTGTTGGGCTACATGAGTTAGGAGGACTGACAGCCTCCGATAAGATGTGGATAACCCAGCCTACTCTTTCCAAAAACCCCAACCCCTCTGTTGATGACCTAGAAAATACAAACATGGACCTCGGTACTGACAGCCCCAACTCAGGTTCTAATATTGTTACATTAGAACCTTATTCACGTTATGTGAATAATGATAAGAAAACACTAGAGAAGAAGAGAGGGAGAGTGAGAAATGATGACGGTAGAGAAAGATATAGAAAAGTAGAAATATTACCTGGTCACTATGAAGTAGGGAATTATGAAAATTTTTTATTTTAGAATTTGAAAATGGAAGACATGAATGTGAAAATGTTTTTAAAGCTAACAGGGAAATCGTTGCTATATGTGGAGGGCAGCCAAAAATTCTTCCCCAGGGAAATGGAAGTCTCTTGATAGAGACACTATCCCCAATATAAGGCGAAAGATTGGAAACACTCGTAACATTCAACCAGAGGAGAGGTGTGATATATGCTCTAGAATTGCTGGACATAGAGGAAAAAGAAATTGAGAATGAACTGAGGAGTCAAGGAGTAGTAAAAGTAGTCAGAATGAGAAAGAGAGTTGGAGAATAACCAAATGTTATTAAAGCTGGTTAGCTATCTTTGAAGGTGAAACCTTATATGCCTTTACCATTGCGATGCTATCATTGCCTAATGTATGGCCATTTAAGCCAGAAATGCAAGGAAAAACTAAATAATAATCCAGCTGTTTGTGCCAACTGTGGAAAAATAGTCATGGAGTATGTTTAGAAGATCCAAATTGCATACATTTTGGAGAAGCACACCCAGCTAGAGAGGCTCATAAAAGAGCTCTTGAAAAGCAAATAAGACCAGGGCAACCTTTTTCAATGGTTCTGAAGAAATCCTTGCCAAAGCACACGGACGAAAATTATATTCCCACTTCAAATATAAAGAAACATATGGAAGTAGGAGTTTGAAAGTCCCATCGAAAATCTATATCCAGAAATTGTAGAAATATCAAAACAGATACTTAAAGATCTGAAAGGTATTCAAAAACCATCTACTCTGATTCTAAACAATAATACAAACCTCTCTCAGGCCGAGTCCTTGCTTGATCTGATGGAGGTTCCACTTGAAACCAATTTATCTGGAGAACCTGTAATGGGGAAGGTGCAAAAAAAGAGAGAGACCTCTATCTCTCTCGCCTCCTACCATAAGAAACATTAAAGTCACGACTTCAATTAATATGATATCTTGTCTGCTGATGTTTTTGATCAACTGGAAGGTGAATTGAACAAATCAGAAATTCAAGTTGAGGTCCACCATCCTCCTCAACAATTAGATCAAAGGGACACAAAGAAAAAGACGAACACAAAACCCACTATATCAAGATCCTCTCAAGAGATACCACCGGGAAATATTGTTAGATCAAATATTGCCAATGGGAAGACTTCATCTAAGGTGTCTTCCAAAAAATAAACCATAGTTTTTTCCTCCATTCTGCAATGGAATTGCCAGGGTTTAAGGGCGAAATATGAAGAACTTTAGCTCCTCATACGTGAGCACCCTATAACTGTATGTCTACAGGAGAGCAAGCTCGATGCTAATACTCCTTGTCCTCGAGAGTATGTTACCTATAAGACACCATATGATCAACGAGCAGGGAGCCATGGGGGAAGTCTTATATACGTTCGTCGAGATGTTCCCCAAATATCTTGTCTATCTGTACCCCTCTGCAGGCAGTGGTTGTACAGATTGATATAGGGAGAAAATACACAATCTGTTCTCTTTACTTGCCTCTAAATGATAACATCTCATATGGTAATATAATAGAGATGATTAAACAACTCCCACAACCTTTTCTTTTACTAGGAGATCTTAGTAGCAGACATCCTTTATGGGGTGATGTTTTTGCAAACGCAAGGGGTAATATTATATTATCAATTTTGGAGAATGAAGATTTAGGACTCCTTAATACAGGAGAGCCTACACACTTTCATGTTCAGACAGGTACTTTGTCCTCCATTGACCTATCAGTTGCAAGCTCTAACTGTCTTCTCGATTTTAATTGGAGAATATTAGATGATTGGCATACTAGAGATCATGCACCAAACATTATAAACACCAACTATGGTCCACCTTTACAGAGATCGTCTCGTTGGAATCTTGATAAGGCAAACTTGGGATAGTTAAGTGAAATTGAAGGAAATGCAGAACAGTTTGAAAGTGTTGATGATGCCATAGACTTACTTTATGGAACTCTTCACACAGCAGGAGTCAACTGCACCCAAAATCTCAACCTCATGGCTTTCAGGTAAAACAATTATTAAACAGTCTTGATATAATTAGAAGTAAGGTGCTTCCATTCAAGGTATCATCAACGCCTCCATGGAAATTAGCTGACGTATCTTTTTGTAAATATTTTATTGGAGTTAAGAAGAATAAGACTGACTTAGAATCCAGGTCTCTTTTTATGGAACATGTTGCAGAACATAGGGGATCGACTTTTATATTTACTGATGGCTCCAAATCTGATGCTGGCGTTGGATTTGGAGTACATAGTAAGGATTTTAATTGTAGAGGTGCACTTCCTCTAACAGCTTCCATATTTACTGCCGAACTGTATGGCATACTAACCGCTATTGAGAAAATAGCTTTGAGCAAATTGCTTTGGAAAAGGAGGGTAATTTTACAATTTTTAGTGATGCAAGGAGTGCTCTTCAAGCTTTAGAAGTTTTTAATTCTAGTAACCCTTTATTTTTAAAGATTTTAGAATGGTTTTTCATTATTGGACAGAGAGGTATAACAGTTCAATTTTGTTGGGTTCCAGCATATGTAGGTGTGTCTGGGAATGAGAAGGCAGATTCACTGGCGAAGAATGCAGCATCCGAGTTTCTACCAAGAAGGTATCCCATTCCCTGTAATGATTTCCTACCCTACATCAAGAAATTGGTTTGTAATAAATGGCAACAGCACTGGGATAGTCTGGATGGCAATAAAATGAGGGAAGTAACCAATGTCATATTACCTTGTAGGTATAACATGATGCCCTGAAAATGGGAAACGACTCTTTGTCGTCTCCGTATTGGTCACACTCGATTGACACACGAGTGTCTGCTGAAGAGCCAACACCAACCATATTGCAACGACTGTTTAGTACCTTTAACAGTGAGGCATTTGTTGACCAAATGCCGTAATTATAATAATACAAGAAATAGATATCTGTTTGAGGCTCAAGGTGAGGATGGCAAGTTCATCCTTGCCAAGATTCTTGGACATGATGTGTCCTACCTTGCGAGCCGCATTTTTAGATTTATTTCAGAAGCAGTTTTTCTGAAAACTATTTAATTTTTATAATGATATTCAACTTTTATGGTTTTAATTGAATATTCTTTTATTTTTTATATAAAATGAATTATATCGGCGTCAATGACCTTAGATGTCAGGATGTCAGAAAACCTCCAAACAATCAATCAATCTAACAGATCTGTGTTTAACAAACTAAACTGTGTGGCAATTTGCCACAAATGCCTCCCTGATTGGGGTCGTAGTTATTATCGTCATCATCATCATCATCATCATCAATCGAAAGTTCATTCACTCCGGGTCATCAACAATTATATAAATCTGAGTAGTCGTATCAAGTTCCTTCTCATAAGCCAGGTCATCAACAATCAATACCAAATACAAGTTCAAATCTCTCCAAAGGAGGAATTACGGCTGTCAAAATAATTAAACACTTCCACGCTGGTCGAAAAATAATAAAAATAATAATCCAGCATTCACACACACAACAGCCTCTAGCTGCAGTCAAATAAAAAAGAGCATTTGTCCAAGACATTCGCCACTGTCCTAACCTAGCTAAAAACTTAAACACCCTCAGTTATACCAAAATTCTTTCTCACAACAAACAATCGATACACTAACTACCTCTCGCTCGCTGACACACACACACACTCTCTCTCTCTCTCTCTCTCTCTCTCTCTCTCTCTCTCTCTCTCTCTCTCTCTCTCTCTCTCTGGATTTGGCAAACAACAAGATAGTAAATAAAAAGAAAACAAAAATCAATCCTCCACATTCCTCCCCTCTTACTTTGACAAATCCGTCTTACACAACACTAACCTGATTTTTTTCATAACCCAGTTGCAGTCGGGAACAGGACTTCTTCTTCGAGTAACTGGGCCTTCATATACTCTCACATTACTTCTTCCATATTTCTATCATTCATTGTCCTATTCAGATTCCCATTCATACTCCTATCATCTAATATATCATGCACTATCCCATCTACCTCACTGTCATCTGGCCGTAAAATCTCACTTATTTCCGTCAGCAATTCATCCATTTCATCAAAACCATTTTCTACTAATAAAAAGATTCATTCATACTACTTATCATCCTCCTATCTCTCATTCTCGCATTCATCATACCCTCTTTTATATCATCTAAGGAAAAACGACACACACTATAGGTATCATTCATACTCAGCCATGATTCATATGCATTTACACGTTTATCTTCCATACTCACCTGTACATTTACACCCTTGTCATGCCTATTCTTTTTCCTCCCATACTCAACTATACACCAATTGCTTATCTTGTAAACCAAATGTCTCACACATACTGGGTTCATACTTGTTCATTTTCAGCCATTTATTCATCCCATTCTCCTGAATATATCCTGGTACTTCCTTCCAATTACTAAACTGGTTGTGGTGTGCCCTAACTTTTTCCGCCCTACCATCCACACGTACTTTACCCAAAACATAACTCAACCAACATCTAACACCTTATGTGGACCTTCAAACTTATCACGAACCTTATTAACATTCATTCTTCCCTTTTCAATTACTTCTTTTAACACTTTCTCTCCCACTTTATAGCTTACAAACCTCTCATTCGCTTTCTTCGAAACATCTCTATCATTCTCGAACACACTCAACCTCAGTCTTACTATCTTTTCAAAATTCAACACAAACTTACATGGAGACATACCTGTACTCTTCTGCACCATCGCATTATACGCCCACAATGCACACCCAACATGTAAATCCCAATCATTATCACATGTACTCATCATCCACAAAATTTCAGTCAATGTTCTTACAGTCCTTTCAGCCAAACCATTCGCACTAGGCATATACGAAGTTGAATACACATGCTCAATACCCCATTCTCTTAACATCTGCTCAAACTCCCATCCAACAAACTCAGGTCCATTATCACTTAACATTTTCGCAGGCTTACACACACACATCGGCAACATCACTTGACTTACCATACTCACTACAGTTTTGCTCCTTTTATTCTTGATAGGCACTGCATATGTAAACTTACTCATGTGATCTACCATAATAATCATTCCCACGTGTCCCCTAGCAGTCACAGGCAACGAAACACAATCAACACAAACATCTCAAATGGTTCTCTCATACGTAACCTCAAAACAGGCGAACTTGCATGCACGCTCTGATACTTTCCCTTCTGACAATCCTCACAAGTAGTCGCTACATCCCTACAAATTTGACTCAACTGAGGCGTAAACAATCTCTCTTGCATGCACTCCCACAATTTATTCTTCCCCATATGCCCATACCTGTCATGCACTAACATACACTTACTTACAGCTGCATGCATTGGAAATACAGGAACATATATATCTTCATCCATTCCTTTATGCAAAAAAATGCAGAATATTCTTACAAACAATAAATCTTTTAATAACTTTCTTATACACTTCTAGATCAGATGGCCATTCTTCTACCCTACTACCATTCAAAATACATTCACGTAACCTATTAATTTCCAAACATTCATCTTGCATCTTTTCCACCTCTTCTTTGCTCAACAAATCATCTTCACTCTTCGTAATATCAATCATGTCAACAAAATTTGCCATGAATATGCTATTATCCTCAATTACTATTAACTTACAGCCATTCTTCAAAAGCAAACCCTCACCGATATCAACTGACACATCATGCAACCTTAAGAAATCGATTCCTATTTAAAAACAACTAGGCATTTCATTCTCCCCCATTATAATAAAATTATGTTCAACTTCCATACTCCCTAGTTTCACCTTCAACCTCACCTCTTCCCAAACAAGTAAACTTCCCTGACCTATCCCATGAATTCTCACACTCGTACAATGTCTTTTCACTTCCCATTTGTACCTTTCAATTTCTTTAATAACCGACGCATTTACCAATGACACTTGCGCCCCCATATCAATGAAACTACAATATTAATTCTCATTTATATTCACATGTCATCATTCTTCCTTTTACACCATGTATACATACATTTACTCTCCTTTCAATTCTGTCACTCACTTCGCTATTATGTTCATCATCATATTCACTATCCTCCATACCCCATATCTTGCATTAAAGTCACTCTCACCATTATCCTTCTCACTCAACAATTTGCAATATTCCTCATTACATTGAATCCTCAAAATATGTTCCCTATCATTCTCCTTATATGCCCTATATTCCATCGGTTGATTCCATCCAAAATACAAATGCACAGTTACAACGTACAACATGCTTACCACCATTAATACCGTTGATAGTAATTCCCCTTCAAGTACACGATTCTCCTCCTTATATACCATTTCTTTCGATACTTCATTCATCACCCTTCTTCTAAGCTCATTTACACTACCTGGTATTTCCCTATCTAACCCCTTCTGTATTAACTCGCCCAGCCCCCTTAAGATGCATTTATATAACATGTCTTTCCCTTCAAACCTTTGTTCCACAGCTAAACCTTCAGGCAACCTTTCAGAATTATGATTACTCTCCGTATCTTCCATCCTACCATGCATTCTCGACATCGTATTTGCTATCACATTTTTATTTCCCGGTACATATTCTAACCTAAAATTTAATTCATTCAAATCCTCTATTGTCCCAGCAACCCTTGCATTTACACACACTTTCCTAATCATGTACACTAGGGGCTGATGGTCAGTATACACAATAAATTTTACACCATACAAAAATACTTTCAATGCTTTCACACAAAATTTTATTGCAGCCAATTCCCTGTCAATCATCGAATACTTCCACTCAGCTTTATTAAACACTTTACTAAGATACGCTATTACTCTCAACTGCTCTTCTCCATTTGCTTCTTGCATTTGAACTAAACAACCACCCCTACTAACCCCACTCGCATCCGTATACAACTCTTAGCATATTCGCATTCTCGTTATAGTCTGGAAATGTCAAAGTGACGACTTTCGCAGCCTCTTCTTTCAACCTTTCAAATGCTTCTATCATTTGATCATCCCATTTTAACTTTGTACTATTCCTCTTACCTGTCCATTCATTCAGAGGCTTCCCTATACCTGAACAATCTCTAATAAACTTGCGACCAAACTCAACCAAACCAAGAAAACCTCGCAACTCGCGCACAGTCCGGGGACGTGGAAATTCTCACACCTTATTCACAAACTCATCACTCTTCCCTATACCTGATTCACTCACTACATGCCCATCTACACCACATTTAGTACAGTGCGCTCGCTGTTCCCTACACATCCTCGCATAATGCCCATCCTTACGACAATTGCCGCAAATCACATTCATACGATTACTCCTACATCCACTCGCTATATGCCCAGTCATACCACGTTGATAACACTTAACCACTTTCTCTTTCTTACACTCACTAATATGATGCCCTGTCTCTCCACACCCGAAACATGCTCCTAACACCCATCTACACTCATTCTTTTTATGCCCGTCTTTCCCACACCTATAACACTTCTCTTCACGGACACAACTACCTGATGTACCTCGCTGCACACTAGCACTCCTATCTCACCAAACCTGATTCCCTTGCCTAAACCCTTCATTTGTCTGTACATGTATTCCCCCATTACTCCCCCTAAGACTCCTATCTACTACACTATCAGCTATCCTCATCGGCCCTCTCAAAATAGCATCTTTAAAACTACCGAATTCTGACACACTTTCCCCATTCCAGTTTTTACACTCACAGATTTACTTTTTTTCATACACCTATCCAACTCGTAATCCTCAACTATCTCTAAAATATCACCCCATGTCAATCTTTCTTTCATCCACGTCATTTTCTCCTTCTGTTTCAAATTAATAAACTCAGCATCATTCTCAGGTACAGTAGCCAAAAACTTCTTCATTAATTCCTTATTCTCAGTTAGGCCTTCATCCCCATACTTCTTCTTAGCTAAAGTTTCCAACCTACATACATACACCGATATCGCTTCACCTACATTCATCCGTGCCTCATCAAAATCATTCTTACACTTATACCTAACGCTCTCTTTCATATGTTTTACCTGTTTAATTATTCTCTTTCACACTTTCATAATCAACATCCCCTACACTCATCACACCATACATAGTCATCAAATACCCTGTCAAATACTCTCTTAACTCCCTACCCCCAAACTCTCTTACTATCACCATATTTAGCCTGGCAGAACCTTTCATACTCCCTAAAAAAAGTCACACACATCCCTACTGCTATGTTCATTAAACCTTTCACACCTCGGTACCTCTCTCATAACCACTGTCTTACAAACTTCAAATTCATTCTCACTACACTCTTCACTGCTAATCCCTTCTTGTTTCATTCTTCTTATTTGAATATAAAGAATCCAAGTCAACGCCCAAATTCCTATCCTTAACCATTCCCTTCTTACCCTTTTTCTTACTTACCACTTTCACCCATTCATGATCATCCTCACTCTCATCCTGACCTTTCTTCTTTTCCCTCTTCACGTTACTTTTAACTTTCTTCTCGTTCTTCCTATCACATTTTTGTTCATCCTTACTGGTCCTAATTCCCTTACCTTCAATCTCACTATCACTCCCTTCCCCATTATCACTTAGCTTAGCCTTCTCTTCCACTATCACCCCCTTCCCCATTATCACTTACCTTAGCCTTCTCTTCCACTATCACCCCATTGCCCAAAGTTGAGGACACTCCTCCGACTGCACCTTCCCCTATGAACGTTTTCACCATCCCCATTACTTGCCCCATCATAGCCTCCATTCGTTTCTCCATTTGTTCCTCATTCTCTCGCATCCTCATCTCAACACCCTCTTCCACTCTCTCTGCAGTTCCCTGGAGTCTCCTCAGTTTCCTTTGCATCTCCTCATTCTCACAACTCACGCTCTTATTCTCGTGCAACAATATCCCTTTCTCTATACACAACTTCTCCTCACGCTCTATAACCAACCATAATTCCTCCCTTAATAGTTTGTTCTGCTCTTCCATTTTTTCAGTCTTAAATCTAATTCCTTATCCTATCAGTCTTTCATCCAAGAGTCCAGCTATCAGTCCCACCTCGGCAGTCCCTGTTCGGGTGCCAAAATAATGTGGCGGGATGTTGCAAGAACAACCCCCACACCCTTGAATCACTCTGACTGACAAATGTCTCCTCAGCACAAACTTTCCCCTAACATTATCAGCAGCGGGCTCTTGGACAAAAAGGACATAAAAACAAAACATAACCTTAATAATAAATTCCTTAAAAATAAAACGCTTAACATAACACCAACCACTATCAAAATAATCACACTTAAAACTAATCATAAACTTAACACAAAATAGACATTAAACGTAACACCATTCAATTAAACCAACAAAAAAGAAACCTAACAAACTTAAAATTAAACGGCACTCCAACACCAAAATATGTATGCTTATATAATATATATTGACACCAACACAATCGTCCACACAATGCCGAATTGTCTTTTGCGGCACACTACCACAGCTCTGTGTTTCACAAACTAAACTGTGTGGCAATTTTCCACAACTGCCTCCCTGATTGGGGTCGTAGTAATGATCATCATCATCATCATCATCATCATCATCAATCGAAAGTTCATTCAGTCAGGGTCATCAACAGTTATATAAATCTGAGCAGTCGTATCAAGTTCCTTATCATAAGCCAGGTCATCAACAATCAATACCAAATGCAAGTTCAAATCTCTCCAAAGGAGGAATTACAGCTGTCGAAATAATTAAACGCTTCCACGCTGGTCGAAAAATAATGATAATAATAATCCAGCGTTCAAACACACAAATGCCTGTAGCTGCAGTCAAATTAAAAAGAGCATTCGCCCAAGACATTCGCCACTGTCCTGACCTAGCTAAAACCATAAACAAACAACCTCAGTTATACCAACAGTCTTTCTCACAACAAACAATCGACACACTAACTACCTCTCGCTCGCTGACACACACACACACACACTCTCTCTCTCTCTCTCTCTCTCTCTCTCTCTCTCTCTCTCTCTCTCTCTCTCTCTCTCTCTCTCTCTCTCTCTCTCTCGATTTGGCATAAAGCAAAAAATAAATATAAAACAAAAATCAATCCTCCACAGGGTATGGACGAAATGCCCCCCTAAATCTCGATGAAGTCACTGGCAGCAGGGTGACGGATTGAGTTTAAGGCGATGGACAAACTGACTCTCTGGCTTTTACGCCTGATACCTGGCGGTTGATCTTACTAGAATTAGTATAGAACAGCAGGGGTCACTTGCCTTAGTTAGATAAGCACTGAGAATCACAAGGAACTGGCTATCCTTTGATGTATCTTACCAATGAATCCTCTATGTATATAGTCAGTCATGTAAAGAGAGGATGAAAGAATGGCCCCCAGTCCTGGGTGTAGAGGGGTGTTGAGAATCTCCCGGTTTATAAATACTAAAGAAAAATTAAAAATAGGTAATTGGGGTGTTATAACCATGAATCAGATTGGGAAGTTAAAGCATGTGGAGAGTGAATTTATGAAATATAATTTGGATATCTTGGCCCTTAGTGAAACACGTTGTAAGGGGATTGGTAAGGAAACTTTAGACCGTAAATATATATATATATATATATATATATATATATATATATATATATATATATATATCATTATTATTACTCGTAAAGCTACAACCCTAGTTGGAAAAGGAAGATACTCTAAGCCCAAAGGCTCCAACCAGGAAAAATAGCCCAATGAGGAAAGTAATAAGGAAATAAATAAACGATTTAAGAAGTAATGAAAAATTAAAATAAAATACTTTAAATACAGTAACATTAAAACATATTTGATATATAAACTATAAAAGGACTTATGTAGCCTAAGCCTGTTCATCATGAAAACATTTGCTGCGAAATTGAAATTTAGAAGTTCTTTTGAATCAACTACCCGATTAGGAAGATCATTCCACTATTTAGTCACAGCTGGAATAAAACTTCTAGAGTAATTTTTAGTATTGAGCCACAAGATGGAGAAGGCTTGAATATTAGAATTAACTGCATACCTAGTATTATGAACAGGATAGAACTGTCCGGGAAGATCTGAATGTAAAGGACAGTCAGAATTATACAAAATCTTATCCAATATGCATAATTAACTAATTGAACGACGGCACCAGGTATTAAAATCTAGATCAGGAATAAGAAATTTAATAAACCGTAAGTTCCTGTCCAACAAATTAAGATGAGAATCAGCAACTGAAGACCAGACAGGAGAACAATACTAGAAACAAGGTAAAATGAAAGAATTAAAACTTCAGAATAGATTAATTACCAGAAATCTTGAAAGACTTTCTCAATAGGCCAATTTTTTGTGCAACTGAAGAAGATCCAGACCTAATGTGTTTCTCATAACACACACACCTTTATATATATATATATATATATATATATATATATATATATATATATATATATATATATATATTGAGGGGGGCTCGAGTCATGTTGTCCTGATGGAAGTTCCTTCTGGCAACTTCAACAGTATAATGTTTCTGTGATGGATATTACAAGAGAATTACCGTCAGGTATCACGGGGTTCCAACCCCCGGAAATGACTATCCGAAGATATCGTGTACAATCAGGGACGTATCCTAAGATAACTATAGATATATGCACCCCAAACAGACCTTACCCAGTCTAATCCACTAAGGGGTAGGATAAGTAAGGAGCCGTTACACATCCTATCACCTTCCAGTGCTACTATACGCTCCCGCTTCTCATTCCTTTGAACGCAGTTGGTTGCTACAGTGCGGTTGATTTTTGTGGGCTCTTTTTTCACAGTTTTTGAAGAATTGATTTGTGATATAGGTTCTTTTTCTTCGTCAAAGTTGAGTATCTACCTCTCTTTGTCTTTGATTATGCTAATTTTGGCTTTAGCTCCCTTTGGGGACTTATATTTTAGCATTTGGTTAGAGGGAGCCGGAGCGCTTCGAGTCCTGCTAGCATGGCGTTGGCCTTAGTCCCTGATTGCCTCTTATTTGTCGTGTTTACTTAAATTTTTTTTGTAAGTTTCACGTTAGCTAGTTTTTGTTTATCATTACGATGCTAAGGACTCAATTATTTATATAATTCCATTACAATTTTTTATTTAGTCTTTTTGTGAGTTTGTATCAATTTCGGCTTGCCTAGCCTAGAGAGGAGACGGACTCACTGTTTTAATTTTTGGTTTTGAGTTCTGGTTTCGTTGGCAGTGGTTACTTTCCTTGGGAAGATTTTTACTCGTTTATACTAGTTTTTGTGGTTTTGGAATCACTTGTTGGCATTTCTCGGTTTTCCGACCTTTTGGGGCTCCTGGCCATTGTGTTACAAACGTCAGAGTTTCTCAGGGATAAGAAGGCTCATTTTTCTTGTGCAGTTGGTTCGCTGACTGACTAATGCCTTTTCTTTAGTTTCTGGGATTCTTCTTTCGTCTTGTGGTATCTGGCCAGGCCTATACTTTAACGGCGTGTCCATCAGGCCATCAGGCTACATATGCTCTCTAGTTGGTTTAGGGTATACCTTTAGAGTTCCCCTTTCCAAAGGGTGAGCCTTTTTTCCTGTCGGTGCGCTGACAGTTATGTGATGCCGTATTCAAACCTTTTAGAGCTTTCTTAGAATAATTATTTTGTTGGTTCTTACCTTCTCGAGGTTGGTTTCCCCGTTACTGATATCGAACTTAAATATATTAATGTGTGTTTTTGCAATTGTGTGAAGGCCTACCCAATTGGGGCTCTGGCCTCTTAACCCGGCAGCATTCTCCTTTATAAAGAGAGTTGTCAAACTGTCGGCAATGCCGGTACTTACGTCTTCGTCGTCTCCGACGAAATTCCTTTTTGAACGCTTAGCCCTTCGGGGTTCTGGCCTATTAACCCGGCAGCATTTTCCTTTATAAAGAGAGTTGTCAGACTGTCAGCAGTGCCGGTACTTACGGCTTCGTAGTCTCCGACGGCATTCCTTTTCTGGGCCATATTATAGTGATATGTTGCTATGTTATCTATGTGGCCTATACTGTCACACTCTTTTTATTGCAACATGATGTTTTGATACAAACTATCGTCGTTTTAGTTTGCTGTCGTCTTTACCAATACTGTCGTAATTGGCGGCAGTTCTCGCCCAGTATTGGGTATGGTTATTGTGCCCCTGATTTAGGAATAGCCTTGCGAGTCAACAGTGCCATTACTAACGGCAAGGAAGATATGTTACGACGACTTATGTCTTATTTCTCCGAGACTGCCTTCTAAAATAGAGGGTTGCTCTAGTAGCTGTTGATGAGTACAAAGACCTTACTTCTACGACTTGCGAGGTATCTATATGCTAGTCAGTTTTGGAGTTCTCTTTTGCGAAATGTTCTCCTTAACTAGATTTTAGATTTAACTATTATACCTAGTTAATTACTTCCATCACTTTATTCAGATCCTTTGAGGATGTGGATTGGATTGTGTGCACAATCCAATCCACATCCTCAAAGGATCTGAATCGATAATTGGAGCAACCAAAGGTAAAAATATAAGGCTATTCTTAAAACCATAATCTGACAAGGGGAATCGTAATAGAATCTCACCTGTAAGATGCACATCTTACAGGTGAGATTCTATTACGATTCCCCTTGTCAGATTATGGTTTAAAGAATAGCCTTATATTTTTACCTTTGGTTGCTCCAATTATCGATGCGTAGATATGTTTTGCAAGGTAGGTGACTCCGTTACCTTCCTATTAGGCCTTTCTCTGCAGAGAAAGTAGGCTATTGATTTTGATGAGCATCCTTGTTCCCTCTTTTAACTGAACAATATTCAAATGATAAAAGGGGACAATTTAAGTTGGCTTTAATTCCAATCTAACGACCTTAAAGAGGTCTGGATATTGGGACCATTTTTCTCTTTCTGATCTCAAATTGTAAATACACATATTTTTTTAGATAATTTCCCAATTTTTGACTGAAATTATGAATGATACTAACCCATTCTTTTCAGCGTGGTGATCTAAAGAGATTAAGGTAATCATGGTTGTTTCTCCTCTTTACAGGCGGGATCTTCGAAGGAGATGCATCATTCCAATCTCCTATTGGGACCCTCAGGATTGCAGTGTGTGTAAGGACTTACATCATTCTGGATGGATATCAAAGGATGTTTCTGATGACGACCGAGTGTTTTTCCAGAGATCCCTTCGTTCCTGGGTCAGGGGTTTCAAAAAGAATGCTGAGGCAAAGGCTCCTTATCTTCCTTCTGTAGCTTGGAAGGATATTCTTTTTCCGAAGGCAGCCCCGGACTCAGTGTTGGGGTACGCCCCACCTAGACCCATACCTACCGTTCAGATTGGCGTAGATGAAACTGTAAGTTCTTTGAGCCTTGACATGGACAATTTATCCTCGGTTTCTTCTTTATCTCCGGGTAGAGAATTGGCTCTCCTATCGGCAGTAGATTCGGATGAACCCCTCCTCATGTGGATGATTCTTACCTGCCCGAATTGGATGAGGTTAGTGTGACTTCCGAGAGAGACTCCGTGTGTTCCATTGTTTCAACTGCCGTCACTACGGCAGCTCCTATATCAACTGTTATGACTACGCCTTCTTTTTCAGGTACGCCTCCTGTTTCTGTCCCTTCTCCATCCCCGGTCGAGCCAGGCGAACCAACACTTCCTAAATTCCCATCTAACTTGGAAGACAGGTCCCTGTTAGCAAACATGAAGGCTTTTATGGAAGGGACCCAAGAATACCAAAGAAGGATGTTTAAAGCCTTGCGGGAGGAGATTCAGGCTTTGAAACCTCAAGAGTATCCTTCTAAAGCTAAGGTTTTACCTTCTCAGCTTCCCTCTTGCACACAACAGAACCCGTAGAGGTATGCGGGTCATGCGGTGCTTTCGGAGGGTATTCTTCATATTGGAGAGGGGCTAGGCTCTAGACCGGTTACTGACCTGGAGTTTTATCCAGGTGTAGAGGCCTACCCCTTTTGCTGTGTTAGGTTAGCTGAAGGTATTCCGTTAAGAGATGGCGCTATCCCTAAAGAAGCGATTCTTCTAGATCACACCAGAGCACAGCACCTGGCTGTGAAGGAAATGAAGACAGTAAGGTGTATTAATTGCTCGATTAGGCACTTTTGGTAAATGGTTGGCACTTTTATAGTACCCGACACAATGGTTTTTCTCTTTGCTTCGAAAGCCCTTTTAGCTGTAAAATAGGCCGTCAAGGAGGGTAAGTTTCTTCCGGTCTTGAAAGAATGTACACCTGTGTCACTCCATCTTCCCCATGACGCTGAACACTGGTTGGATATCCGGTTAAATGAAAGACTGCCAAGGATTCCGGAACACCTACTTAAGGCGGAATTGGAGGCTATGGAGAGACTATCAGCTTCGATGTCTCTTCAATGCTTTGTAGAAATGATGATTGGTAATTTCATTGATGCCCCTGTCTTTTCGATTTTACTTCTTTCAGGCTCGAAGAGTCTCCAGGAAGCAAGTTTTAGCATCCGCGACCATTCGTCGCGAACCGAAGCGTCTTCTTGACAATTGTATTTGGGGTAAAGATTTTTTTCCACAGAAATTAGTAAAGGAGATCTTAGATAAAGCGGCAGCAGAAAATAAGTCTTTTCCAGAGATGGGGAATATCTCTAAAAAGGAAATGTATTCCTGGGGTTGGCCCTCAACCTAAGAGGGTCCGTAAACCAAAATACCTTGGGAGGCCCTTCATCTCTGCTTCAGGTAGTGCTTCGCAGAATCCTTTCAATGTTCCTCACCTGATGACTTCACAGTCCCCAACATTCAATCATGAAAGAGGGGGTAGAGGCCGGTCCGACAGAGGATGTAGTTCAAGGAGTCGGGGTCTCCGAAGTAACGGGAACTAGGGTTACACATCCTCAACCAAAACAATGAGGATACTCCAGTATGGGGAAGACTGAAATTGTTCAAGGACAGGTGGGCGTTCAGTCCTTGGGCACAAAGCGTGATATCCAGCGATCTATGCTGGAAATGGAAGGAACAACCCCCGAGGATCAAGAGCTTTTTTCAGAAATCAACACCATATCTGGAACAATATGTGCAGGACCTTTTAAAGAAGAGAGTTATCTGTTGCTCAAAATCTATGAAGTTTCAAGGTCTTCTATTGTGCGTGTTAAAGAAAGATTTGATTATTCCTCGAGCTATTCTGGACTTGTCCCATCTAAACCTTTTCGTTCAGTGCGACAAGTTCCAGATGCTGACTTTCGCAGATACAGACCTTACTACCCCAGGGGGCTTACACCGTCTCTATAGATCTCACCAACGCTTATTGGCATCTTCCGATAGGTCGACGTTTCTCCCCCTACCTTGGTTTCAGACTGCAGAGAAAGGCTTATGTATTCAGAGTTATGCCACTCGGGCTCAACATAGCTCCGTGGATTTTCATGAAAGTTATAGACGAAGTTGTTGAACAATCAAGGGAAAGAGGCCTTCAAGTAGCAGTATACCTAGACAATTGGTTCGTGTGGGCTCCCTCAGCCAGGGAACACATGAAAGCAACATATCACGAGGGAAAATTCCTCCAATATCTAGGATTCAAAATAAACTTCAAGAAATCAAGACTGAACCCGGCTCAGGTGATCCAGTGGTTAGGGATTCATTGGTATCTAAAGACTCATACCCTCTCTATTCCTTCTGCCAAGAGGAAGGAAATAGCCCAGTCAGTTTGGTCTGTCATCAAGTCGAGAAAGAACACCAGACGTTGTCAGGAAAGGGTTCTGGGCTCACTTCAGTATGTTTCTATAATGAAGCCTCTCCTCAAGATCAGACTCAAGGATGCAAGCAGGGTTTGGAAAAAGAGAGCTTCCACAGCTTTCCGCGATCATCAGAAGACGACCCCGGAGTTGCTTCGACAGCAACTCCGTCAGTGGTCAGATGACAGAAGTCTTTCCAAGACGGTTCCATTGCACTTTCCTCCTCCTGCAGTGATTCTACATACGAATGCCTCACTGGACGGTTGGGAGGGTCATACTCCACTTAAGAAAGTGCAAGGTTGTTGGTCCCAGAGATTTAAGCAATTCCACATCAATATTCTGGAGGCCATGGCAGTCTTCTTATCCCTGAAAAGGCTACAATTAAAGAACAACCTTCACATCCATCTCATATTAGACAGCAAAGAAATAGTTCATTGCATCAACAGGCAAAGGTCAAGATCTCAAATAAACCATGTAATGATAGCCATTTTTCATTGGCTCAGAGGAAGAGGTGGCATCTGTCTGCCTCTCACCTTCACGGAATTCGGAATGTGATGGCAGACTCTCTATCCTGAACACATCCGCTAGAGACAGAATGGTCTCCAAATGAAAAATCATTCTCTTTCGTGCAGGGGGTAGTCCCAGGTCTTCAGGTGGACCTGTTTGCAACGAGTCTCAACAAGAAACTTCCCAACTATATGGCACCAAATGTGGATCTAAAGGCGATAATCATGGACGCGTTAAACATTGATTGGAATCAATGGGAGAAGATTTTTGTATTCCCTTCCTTCAATCTTCTCTTAAAGGTGTTGAACAAGCTTCGATCGTTCAGGGGGACAGCAGCCCTGGTTGCTCCTCTTTGTCCGAAGAGCACCTGGTATTCTTTGGTGACAGAAAGGAACCCCAGGCTGGTACTTCTACCCAGCCCAACCCTGTCTCAAGAAGTACAGAGGAGGACTGTCTTCGCTTCATCCTGAAAAACGAAAGCCCTTCATCTCATGATTTTTTCGCATTAGCCCTGGAAAAAAAGATTCAAAATTCAAAGGGACAAATTGTCATGTGTGGAAAATTATAAAACTTCCACTACTTTGAATCGGTATGAAACTTCTTGGAAGAAATGGGTTCGATATGTGAAAGATAAAAATCCATCTTCTATCTCTATGGATTTTTGTTTAGGCTTTCTTGTCGACTTACATGCCAAAGGTCTAGCATCCTCCACGATTGCGTCGTACAAGTCTGCCCTAGCTAGATCCATTTTATATGCTTTTGACATAGGTTTTAACTCAGACCTCTTCAGCAAGATTCTGAAAGCTTGCGCCAGGTTGAGACAAGCAATTCCACCGAGGCCAATCTCCTGGTCATAGGATAAAGTTTTACAACTAGCTTCGGAAATTGACAATCAAACAGCGTCTTTATGAGATTTATCTCAAAAAGTAATTTTCCTAATTGCTATGGCTTCTGGAGCTCGGATTAGTGAAATTGTTGCTCTCTCTAGAGATGAAGGTCACATAGAAGTTACAGACAATGGTGAAGTTAATTTATACCCTGATCCTACCTTTTTGGCTAAGAATGAACTATCATCTAAACGGGGACCATGGAAAATAGTTCCCCTGGAAAGTGATCTCACCCTGTGTCCAGTACAGTGTTTAAAGACATATCTTGACAGGACACAGAATGTTAAAAAGGGCCAATTATTTAGAGGTGAGACGGTCGGATCAGAGTTGTTTTTGAAACAACTTAGAGTAAAATTGGCTTATTTTATTAGAAGAGCAGACCCGGCTAGCATGCCGTTGGGTCATGACCCTAGGAAAGTGGTATCATCTCTGAACTTCTTTCAGTATATGTCATTTGAAGGTTTACAAGCCTATACTGGTTGGAAGTCCACCAGGGTGTTTTTCAAGCATTATATGAAGCAATTGGACGAAGTTCATCATTTTGTGGTGGCAGCAGGTAGTGTTATAAAACCTGCTGCAACAACGTAGCCCTCAAGTGCGTCCTTGGGTATTCTTCCACCTTATTTTCTTCAATAAGTAAACTGTCGGTTTTGCTTCATGATCTATATTAAACAATTTCCAAATTTTAAATTTCAGGATTCAATTTAGTTTCTCTGAATTTTATAGGTGTACCTATGGGAGCATACTATACCTATTTTGGAACTGAGTTTGATATATTTCAGTTTCTTTGGTTGGGTTTGACACTATTTTGCATTTAGCCATATACGGCAATATTTTTATCTTAATTTCTCCTTCTTAAGGGGTTCTAGGATATATCAAATTGTCTCCCCTCATGATTACTTAGGTAAAGAATTTTATCTTGAATATATTTTAGGGTACACTGACAGATCACAATGCTGTTCATATATACTGTATTAAAATTTGTTAAAATAGATTGTCTAATTAAAATTGTATACTGTTTGATGCTTTTTATTGCTAGACTTAATTCCTGGTAGTAGAATTAAACTACCAACACTACACACTAAGAATCTATTTAAAGATAAGTATTTGTTCTTCAATGATTACTCACTACGCTCATGATATTGGTAATATGAGTTCTTCACAACTATTGAAGAGAGTGTTCTTCACCAAAGGGATGGTTGATAGCGGGTCGTAGATCTTTCCCCTTAGAACATTACCATATTTACCAAATCACGTTCATTTTGGATTCTTTTTCAAGGTAGAAAATTAAGATTTACTTCATCATATAAGTGGTGAGCACCCATTAATGGCAGGTTTTTTCCACGGAGAAGCCTTATACCGAGTATAAATAATTCTCTGGTACACTTCCATCAGGACGACATGGCTCGAGCCCAAAAAAGGGATTTTGATGTAGGAAAAATCTATTTTTGGGTGAGATAGCCATGTCGTCCTGATGGCCCACCCGTTACATCATACTTTTCCCCACCCCTTTGCTCGTTGGAGGCTTATATTTCACAGTAGCTCAGCTGCGACGTGGAATGAGAAGCGGGAGCGTATAGGAACATTGTCAGGTGATAGGATGTATAACGGCTCCTTACTTGTCCTACCCCTTAGTATATTAGACTGGGTAAGGTCTGTTTTGGGTGCAGATATCTATGATTATCTTAGGATACATCCCTGATTATACACAATATCTTCGGATAGTCGTTTCCGGGGGTTACAACCCCGTGATACCTGACGGTAATTCTCTTGTAATATCAATCGCAGAAATATTATACTGTAGAAGTTGCCAGAAGGAACTTCCAACAGGACGACATGGCTATCTCACCCAAATATAGATTTTTCCTACGTCAAAATCCCTTATATATATATATATATATATATATATATATATATATATATATATATATATATATCTTAGAAAGCTGGTCTAGTGTAGAGTATAAAATAGTTTATTCAAGATTTATTTATATATTTCATTTGTGCATTCAAGAGATGAATAGCCAACCCATTCGTGTAGATTCAAGTTTATTTTGTAAATTCTCTAAGACTTTTGTTGTTAATTTCATTAGGTTTATTCAAATCAGTATATGTAAGTTTACTTTATTTTTAAGAATTAACTTTTTACTTCACAAATTTTTGTTATGAAGTCTTACGTAAGCTGTTTGAGAGTTATGTGACCATACAAGAAAATATGCAATTATTGTGCAATGTGCTTCGGAATTTTCCCGAAAAATCTAGTGATAGGTCGAGTGAGTTCGTCTCCCTGTTGTAAGGATAACCGTCCTAGAGTTGCCTGAAAACCCAGAATTCGTCTCTTGATATTTTTAAAACACAGTAGTTGGAAACTCTGGCATACCTGTTAGGCCATCCCCCCTCGCTCCCAGATTTCCTGGAACCTTCTGGAAGTAGCTAAGTCTCATATAAAGGCGACCCCAGGGTTGCATAGATGAAATAGAGAATTTCAGCATTAAGACAGCCTTCTCCCCCTCTCTCTCATACTCAGCTCAGTGTATTGTTTTGAAAGTGTTCAGTGAGATTTTAAAGTTTTGGTGTGTCGGGTTTTTGTAAACATAGTGAGTATTTATATAAATTCTCTTGTTTTGTGTGAAACAAGTGATTGTAAAATTTTCATAAGTATTATTTCTTTTGTCTTAGTCTAAGGTTTATTCAGATATAATATTCCAAGTCAAGTGATTATATAATTTTCAGATCTTAACATTTTTGTCTTAATCTAAGCTTTGTTCAGACTTAATATTTTGAGGGATTTATTTGGTTTTTATGTAAATTCTTTCAAAGTGTTGTAATTTATATAGAATATATTTATTTTTGTAAAGAGTGCATTATTCCAATCACCTGTGTTCAAATTAGTAGATTTGACGAATTGCAGCGGAGAAGAATTTCATCAAGGTGAAGATGATGGCAGAATGAGAAGAAAGAGAGAGAAGACGGGAAGAAATGGAAGCAAGGCGAGAAGAAGAAGAAGAAGAGAGAAGAAAAACAATGTGTGAAGGAAATGGAAGGAAGACAGGAAGAAAGAAAGAAGGAAATGGAACTAAGACATGAGGGATGAGAGAAAGAAATGGAAGCAAGATGGGAAGAAGCAGCCCGAGAGATTGCAAGACATGCGAGGAGAATGGAAGAGGAAGAGGAGGAGGAGGCCAGAGAGATTGCACAACCCTCCTTGGGCATGAAATTTCAACCCTCGTTCCTACCAAGTGTCAAGTATTCGCCGAACCATGGAAACCATTTAAGTAATAATTACGTGTACAAGTTCAACAGTTACAGTATAAGTATGACTGGTACTGTTCCTAAGCAGAATACGATAGTACCACAGCACAATCGTTGAATCATCCTCCTTCAAGTATCGTAAAAGACGGGCTTGGGTTAATATTGTCTGTTTCAAGTGTGGCAAGAGAGGCCATATCAGTAACTAATGTTGGTCGAATCAACTGAAAGCAGTTGCCCAAGTAATTAAGGATAGTTTGACTTCACAGAATGCGAAGACGAAGAAACAATCAGGAAAGGTCGAAGATGAAAATAAACCAGCCAACGTTTACATGACGAACAGGACAAACCCAAACAGTGTGGATACCTTTAAACCATATATTTATGAAGTTATGTTAGCAGCAATAGACGGGAGTGACCGAAACTTGGTTAGGATATTGTGTAACAGGTTGTAACCATAGTGTGGTGGTACAAAGAGTTCAACCGGTGGAGGACCAGTCTCTCACAGAGGACTCTGTTATTTTGAAGGGAATAGGAGGTGAAGAGGTTACCCGTATTTGCTGTTTGAATTTGTGGTAAAGGATTTATTTGCTGTCGAAAGAGTAGACTTCCTGCTGGGTAATGAGGTTGGTGGAGCGCCATTTGTGCCTCGTCCCATTGCAACGGAGAAACCATTGAAGTATAGTCCTTTGACTGAACTTGAGAAGGACTACCCATATTTGTTTCCCAGTTGTGTGATGACTAGGGGTGTGACGAAGTAAGTGGCTACTGAAGAAGAAAAAGAAATTGAAGGTCGCGATGAAGTTGGAGGATTAGTTTTCCAAAGAAGAGGATTCCATTGATGGTATGCAAGAGGATAACTCCCAAGTAAGCCCGAGCAAAGAGGAACAACTAACGAGTGAACAAGATGACGTGGAAGAAATAGAAAACTCAGCGTTAGAAGTAGGACAAGTGAGTAGGAAAAGGCTAATAGGATTTCAACGGAAGAATGCAACATTAACAGAATCATTTTACCGTGTGGTGGATGTGACTGAGGCACAGCAGTCTCCGACCTGTTATTATCTTAAGGATGGGTTGCTTATGAGGAACCATAGGCTCGCCGATATTTCTGAAAATACTGAATATGGGGATATATCATCAGATATTAATTCCCGCACCGCTCAGAAGACAGGTGATCGCTGTAGCGCACGAGACGGGACATGTGTGTATAAGGAAGATGGAGAAGATTATGAAACTTTTTCTGGCCTGGTATGCATAAGGACGTGAGCCAGTTTTGCCGTGCATGTCACGTACGTCAGATGGTTGGAAAGCCAAACGAGTACATTAAGAAAGCTCCCTTACACCCGATAGAAGTGCGAGGAGAACCCTTCAGCAAGGTAATGATCGACATTGTAGGACCTTTACCAAGGACAAAAAAGGTCATGAATATATGTTTACTTTGATGTGTCCAGTGACAAGGTACCCAGAAGCCATAACTGTCAAGAATATCAATGCCCAAATAATCGCCGAGAAGTTACTAGACTTTCTTACTTAGTTTGGTATACCGGAAATCGTTCAGAGTGACCGAGGAACGAATTTCTCATAAAAAATTATTTCAGAACGTAATGAAACTGTTGGATTTGAAACAACAACTATCAACTGCTTATCATCTGGAGACCCAAGGTGCATTAGAGAGGTTTCATCAAACGTTGAACAAATTTCTGCAACGAAATGGGGAATGAATGGGACATCGGACTACCGTTTATGTTACTCGAGATACTGTATGTAATGCTTATCAAGAAAGCATGGGCTGTAGCCTGAATGAAATGGTATTTGGATGAGAAGTACGAGGACTGAAGAAAATTTTAGCAGAAAAATGGAAGGACTGAGAGGTAACGGAAAAAGAAAATGTCAAGGATTTGAGGAAAAGGATCGGCGAGTTGAGGAAATTTTCTTTTGAAGACGTGAAAACGAGTCAAGGACGAGCAAAGAAAAAGGTTGGTATGAAGTTTACGAACAGACAGGTTGCGGTAGGACATCAGCTATTGATTTATTCATCGAAAAGGAGATTCCCCCTCGCCAACGAGTCCCAAGAACCATTCCGGATTTTGGAGGAGAGTAGTAACAGGACCTATGTTATCGAGATATCAGGAAAAGGGAAAAATGTAAGGAAGGCCATTTTAACTTCGAAACCGATACTGCGAGCACCTAATTTCAACAAGAAATTCTTTATCCAAGTGGATGTGTCAGATAAGGGGATTAGAGCTGTTTTATTACAAGAGGACAAGTAATGAATTCTTCATCCTGTTTGTTTTATATCATCGAAGCTGAAGAAACATCAGCTAGCCTACTTGACAGTTGAAAAGGAACTACTAGTGTTAGTCACAGCAATAAACAAGTTTGAGGTCTATGTGAATTAACCACAAAATGAAGAGATTACAGTGTATTCGGATCATAATCCTTTAACTTTTGTGAATAAGATGAAAAATAATAATCAAAGGATAACTAGATGATCATTATGTTTGCAACCGTATTGTATTAATGAAAAGCATATATCAGGTAAAGATAATATGGTTGCAGATTATATATCTTGGGCTGATTCGGTGGATTTAAGCACGGAATAAATTATCTTTTTTGGGGGGAGCTATCTTACGAAGCTAGTCTAGTGTAGAGTAAATACAATAGTTTATTCATGATTTATTTATATATTTCATTTGTGCATTGAAGAGATGAATAGCCAGCCCGTAATAAGAGCTCCTCTCGTGTAGATTTAAGTTTATTATGTAAATTACGGAAGACTTTCATCGTTAATTTCATTGTATTCTTTATTCAAGTCAATTTATGTAATTTTACATTATTTATAAGAATTAACTTTTTATTTCATGTATTTTTGTTACGAAGTCTTATGTATTCTGTTTGAGAGTGTCATGTAACCGTACAAAATAGGAACAAGGGCTTATTTCATGTTATTTTATATTTTTATGAGGTATTGCGTCATGTTTGAGAAGAAATATGCAATTATTGTGCCATGTGCTTTGGAATTTTCCCGAAAAACTTAGTGATAGATCTTATCTTTTTTTTTTTATGTCGGGGACAGAGGGTGGTCAGAACTAGCTTGAGAGAGTTCATCTCCCTGTTGCGAGGGTAAACTTCTGAGAGTTGCCTGAAAACCTAGGATTCTTCTCTTGACATTTTTATATAGTTGGAAACTCTGGCGTCTCTGTTAGGTCAACCCCCCACGCGTCTAGATCCCCAGGAAGCTTCTGGAAGTAGCTAAGTTTCATATAAAGGCGATCCCATGGTTGCATAGATCAGATAGAGAATTCCAGCCTTTAGACAACCATCTCCTCCTCTTTCTCAAACTCAGCGCAGTGTATTGTTTTAGAAGTGTTCTGTAAAATTTTAAAGTTTTGGTGTGATGGGTTTTTGTAAACATATTGAGTATTTATGAAAATTTTCTTAGAGATTTTGTAAACGGCCTTGTAGGAAGGTGAAAGGTATTTGTATCGTGATCTGGTAATCTATTTCATTAAGTATCAAACTTATATATTGTATTGAGATTTAATTTCATGTGAAAGAAGTGATTGTATAATTTTCATAAGTATTATTTTTTTGTCTTAGTCTAGGTTTTATTCAGATATAATATTCCGAGTCAAGTGATTATATAATTTTCAGATTGTAATATTTTTGTCTTAATCTAAGCCTTGATCAGACTTAATATTTCGAGTGATTTATTTGTTTCATGTAAATTCTTTTCAAAGTGGTGTAATTTATATAGAATATATTTATTTTTGTAAAGAGTGTGTTATTCCAATCACCAGTGTTTAAATTAGTATTCACTCATACCCTTGTTAAAGAATCGTAACAAGAAGTGGGGGTAAATAATTGGTAATAATAATTATCAAGTTTAGTTTTTAGTGTACTTAAAAGACCTTAGGGTATTCTGTGTTTCATATATTGCTGTCTGGGAGTTATATAGCTGTCTCAGAGTTCGGGTATTAATTTTTCCAAGTGTAACTGGTTTAATGTAAAAGCAAATAGATGAGTTTGGAATTCGAGACGATGTTTAGCTTTCCTGCCGTAATATATATAATGTTATATGTTTGGTTTCCAGACATGGGACCATCTTTCAATATATATATATATATATATATATATATATATATATATATATATATATATATATATATATATATATATATATATATATATATATATATATATATATATATATATATATATATATATATATATATATGATGAATAAAATAAAACATCATATATCAAATTTAGTTGGCAACACAGAATTATGAAACATGAGGTTGCTTAGAGAGCTTAATTTAGTGAATGGAGGGACATTAAAAGGCACACTACCAACTCAATCTTCTGCTTTGTAATCTAGTTACCTAAACGAGCTACTAGGATAGTGGGGATGCAAGGGTTTAGTAGCAAAAGGGTTTAAAGTAAAGTAATTTAAGACTGTGAAAGGCACAGTGAACATTCCAAATACTTATTGAATGGAACACTAATACCACAAGACCCGACTTAAGAAGTTAGTTTAGGATTACTAACCAGCCAGGAAAGATGAGAATTCCTGCCCTCAAGAGAATACTCAATACCCTTCTAAGATTAACAAAGAAAGCTAATAAGTTAAGCGCTTTTGAAGTTCATCACTATCAAAACATGGATGGTTAAATACGTTTTTAAAGAACGGTGTTGGCATGTCATTACTGTCATCATCCCTGCTATAAATAACTATAGCCTATTCTTCTATGGATTTCCCCCAAAACTAACAGCAAGTTTCATTTGTGCTTTAAACTTGAAAAACACATTGCCATGAAAGGAGGAGCGAGTCGTTTACAATCCTCCAACGGTTATTTAAATCAGAGCATTGTCTCCATTCAGGAATAGCTAATAAATTCAAAGTAAGACATCTAAAAAAACACTAAAACATGCAACATGAAGCCCAGAGAACGATAGTTTGTCCAGTGTATGCGACTAAGAAACTGAAATAACAAAGAACTCCTGGTTCATCACTTTTTTGCTTCTTGTCATCAACAACTAGAATGCCCCATTTTTTATTAGAGGTATGTGTCTATTAGAAGGAAAGAAATTAGGAATTTGTTTATTTTTTTGATGAATGTCGACAATTGGAACTTCAAGAGAAGCAATATGAACATCATATTGGGCAGCCCTAAAATGACTGGCCAAAGAAATACAGTATACATATAAATAACCAGAGGGGAGAGAAAAGATGGAACATCTTCACATAACTCAGGTTCTGTGTAGGTTCGTGTGTATAAATGCTAGATAATTAAATTTGAAAAAAAAAAAAAATATCCTGGACCAAAGCCCTGGAGACGGGGTTGAAGAGTGTTGCGGTGTGAATAGAGGTGGATGATATGCAAGGAGAAAAGGTATAGTATGGGTTAGGTTGTGCATGCCATATGTAGTTTTGCTTAATTGAGTAAGAGTACAGTAAATATAGAAATGGTAGCTCACAACATTTATTTTTCTTTGATAGAAGTGTTTTACTGGTAATTTTTCCTGGTTTTATACCAAACTCATGCTCGTGCTGTAGGTAAGCACTTACAGAGCAAAATCAAGTACAATAACTCACATATGGTTATTGGAGTAAATTAATTTTTTCACCCATGTTTTTATAAATTTTGATTAACTACTAAATTACTATAAACTTGGGATAAACTTGTGTAGTACATGGTTTTACCATGCTCCAGATAATTTTTATTGTTAAAGAGTTGGTAGTGATTTAATCATTGCTTTTGTTTGAAGGTTTTCAAAGCTGCTACATCACAAGAAGCACCTAAAGGGATTCCTCATAATACTCAATCCAAAGGGTGTTTTGGATTTGATGTTATGGTTAAATGGACTGAAGGAGGTATGTTTTAGTGAACTTTTTTTTGGGAAATCTTGGTGCATGCAGGTTGTATGTATTTTACAGTACGTTGTTTTCCTTAAAGAGCAGGTGAATGTCAATAAGATTTTCTTTAGAAGGAGTTTCCCTCATCACATAAATTAGTAATCATCTTTTAGTAATAAAAAGAAGAATTATTATTATTCTTGTTTTTGGTGTTAATGAATTATTATTATTGCTGTGGTATCAACATTATTGTTTTTATTGTTATTCCTTATTATTATCATTATTATTATTATTACTTATAACTGTTGGTGTGTAGTTCGAATGTTATAAATATTCTTGATAAGAGTTTAGATTTCATTAAAGAAGTAGACTGAAAGTAAAGGAAACAGAATAAAGTAAAAAGCAGAAAGCAATGTGACTGGTGATGTATCACTCTTGTAAGATTTATATCTCAAAGAGACTGGAATGGGATTTTGCATGATCTTTTGGGCTTTAATTGGTCACAATTGTATAGTAGGGTTGATCTTGTATTCCCTTTGAATGAGAATCTAATCAACATAATTGATAGGCGTATCCCCTCTCGCGTGGTAAGGTACCGAGTGAAGGACAAATCATGGTTCAATGATGATTGTTGACATACTTATTTGGAGAACCAAGAGGCCTATCATCTTTGGAAGAGTAACAGATCAGATTTGACTTGGAATAACTATACTCAGCTTGGAGCTTTTCCTCGGAGAGTGTATGTTTTAGCTGAAAAGGAGTACAATCTAACCATAAAAGAAACCCTTTCTGGTACAACCCAGGAACATAAGTGGTGGACTACCTTTAAATCTGCACTCTTTGGTGTAGATGCAATAGTTCCTCCTTTACTTAAACCAGGTGGCTCAGTCACTCACTGTCCAAAGGAAAAGGCAACCCTTTTGGCTGATGTGTTTGACAGTAAGCAAAGTAATGAGAAACTCTAACTTATTCATTCCTGTTTTCCTGAGTTAGTTTAGCGTTTCGATCTCTGAAATTAAAGCTCTCATGATGGACCTTGATGCTTATGGAGGTGTAGACCCGAATGGTATTTTTCCTTTGTTATTTTATAAAGACAGCAGATTTCTTAGCTCCAAAGTTATCTGTTATTTTGCGCAAGTTAGCAAGAAGAGCAGCTTTTAGTACTTGTTGGAGAATTGGTAATGTTACTCCATTATGTAAATGTGTTTGCGGTAGCTCAAGTCCAACTGATTACCGCCCAATTTCCATATATCCTATATTATTCTAAAGATTTTGAATGTCCTTTGGCAAAACTTCTCAATAGGTTTGCTGAAGGCTCCCTAGTTTGCAATTTGGTTTTTATAAAGGCCTTGGATCATGTGATGCCCTTCTTACAATCTCCAATGCTATACAAAAATCCTTTGATTATGGTCAGGAAGTTCATATGATTGGCCTTGATTTTAGTGCTTCCTTTGACCGTGTTAATCATGAGGCCTTTGCTTTCAAACTCAAACAGTTGGGAGTGGGTGGGTTGTTTCTGAGCATTATTATTGAACTTTTAAGTAATAGATCTCAAAGAGTTGATGGTCATCATAGTGAGTACAGGAATGTTGTATCTTGGCCCATTACTTTTCATCTTATGTACACATGACATGGTGTTTTCTCTAGAAAGTAGCTTGTTGCATATGCAGATGATGCTACTCACTTTGCATAAATTCCATCTCCTGAATGTAGTTCTGGGGTTGCAGAATCCTGAATAGAGATCTAGCTAAAATTATTGCATGGTGCAAGTTATGTGTTATGAAGTTAAATCCTAACAAAACTCGAAGTATACCTGTAAGTAGGTCAAGGACAGGGGCTCCTCAACATCCAGATCTTAAGCATTGATAATGTTTTTTTAACTTTGTATGACTTACAATTTTAGGTGTGATTCTCGACAGCAAATCTTACTTTTGAGAAACACATTAGATCTGTGTCTTCTTCAATTGCACTAAAGATTGGCGTATTGAGAAAGTCTTTTAAGGTTATCGGTGATCAATCTATTCTGAAGAAGAGTTTTAATTCTTTCATTCTACCTTGTTCTGAGTATTGTTCTCTTATCTGGTCTTCAGGTGATGATTCTGGTCTTAATCTGTTGGACAGGAACGGTTTATTAAATTTCTTATTCCTGATCTAGATATTAATCTTTGGCACTGTCGTTCAATTAGTTCATTATGCATGTTGCATAAGATTTTTCATAATTCTTACCATTCTTTACATTCAGATGATCTGGGCAGTTCCATCCTGTTCATAATACTAGGCATGCAGTTAATTCTAATAGTCAGCCCCTCTCCATCGTAAGGCTCAATACTACACAGTATTCTAGAAGTTTTATTCCACATGTGACCAAGTTGTGGAATGATCTTCCTAATTGGGTAGTTGAATCAGTAGAACTTAAAAGTTCAAATCTGCAGCAAATGTTTCTGTGTTGAACAGGCTGACATAAGCCTTTTTATAGTTATATATGAATTATCTGCTTTAATGTTGTTAATGTTTTTTAAAATATTTTATTTTAATTTTACATTTCTTTTATCGTTTATTTATTTCCTCATTTCCTTTCCTCGCTCAGTTATTTTTCCCTGTTGATGCCCTTGTGCTTATAGCATTTTGCTTTCCCGACTGGGGTTGTAGCTTGGTTAGATATAATAATGATAATCCCTTCACCCGCATTTACATTGATTTCTGCCTTATGTTCATATTTCTTTACTATGAAAACTTGACTATATCAGCGTTTTTCTAGGAAACTAAAATAGGGCCTGGTTTTTTCCTTCCAATAGACGTGGGCTACTGGTAAAGTAATAAGACATTCTAGCAGTTAATGGTAATAAACCAGACGCTTGGGCAAGCCTTGCTTTGTCTTCATTTTCTGCATCTTTGTCGTGTTAAACAAGAAGTCCCATACTCCAGATTGCTCAGCATTTAAGGTTTTATTGCATTTAGAGATTTCTTCTGAATTTGTTAGTAATTACTTGTTAGATTTTTCTAGGGAATTGTTTTCGGGCAATCATGATCTTCATTCTCATTACATCTTTATCATAAAAGGAATGTGATCAAGATAGCCACTGTGAGGAGTTATAAACTCTTCACTATATACTTCTTAAGGAAAAGTGTTTCTATGGTTGCTCTATAAATCATAAAATAAAACTTGCTTTTATTTCTGGGGGAAATTCAGAGAGGACTAGGCTAGTTCATTACAATAGTGACACACCAGCACTGAACTCCAATAAAGCCCAATGTAAGCTCTGATGCTGCTTATTCTAGTCATGAGAAATTACTAGTTCTAAGACACCTTATACACCTCAATATTTTCAATTTGTTTTAAATTCAATGATTTATTCCATCAAATGCAAAGAAAGTTGACAATGCTAGCCAGCTCTCGTTAGGTGTTAAAGCCATCTAAGCCACAAATACTTTCTGACTTATGTAAGATGAATAAATTACTTAGGTAGCTAGGTCAAGGACAGTTGCTCCTCAATATCTGGATATGATGATTTTTTTTTTAACTCCGACTTACGATTATAGGTGTGATTCTTTCTAGCATATTTACTTTTGGGAAATACATTCAATCTGTCTCTTCTTCAGTTGTACAAAAAATGGCTTATTGAGAAAGTCTTTTTAAGATTTTTGGTGATCAATCTATGTGGAAGAAGTGTTTTAATTCTTTCATTCTGGCTTCTTTTAACTGTTGTTCTCCTGTCTGGTCTTTGGCGGCTGATTCTCATCTTATTTTGTTGGACAAGAACTTACAGTCTATTAGATTTCTTCTTCCTGATCTAGATATTAATCTCTGACACTGTTATTCATTTAATTCGTTATACGTGTTGCATAAGATTTTTCATAATTCTGACCATCTTTTGCATTCAGATCTTCCCGGACAGTACCATCCTGCTCGTAATACTTGGTATGCAGTTAACTCTACTAGTCATGCCTTCTCTATCACTAGGCTCAATACTATACCATATTGTAGAAATTTTATTCCAGCTATGACCAGGGTGTAGAATGATCTTCCTAATCCAGTAGTTGAATCAGTGGAACTTCTAAAGTTCAAACTTGCAGGGAATGTTTTTATATTGAATAATCTGACATAAGTTTCTTTGTATAGTTTGTTTCTGGAAGATCTATTTTAATATCCTATTTTAATATCCTATTTAAATATCCTATTTTAGTTTCCTATTTTAGTTTTTCGTTACTTTTCTTGTAGTTTGTTTATTTCCTTTTCTTTCCTCACTGGGCTACTTTTCCCTCTTGGCGCCCTTGAGCTTATAGCATCCAGCATTTCCAGCTAGGGTTGTAGCTTAGCTATAAATGATAATAATAATCATCATCATCATTCCTCCTATGCCTATTGATGCAAAGGGCCTCGTTTAGATTTCGCCTGTCATTTCTATCTTGAGCTTTTAATTCAAAACTTCTCCATTCATCATCTACTTCATGCTTCATAGTCCTCAGCCATTTAGCCCTGGGTCTTCCAACTCTTCTAGTACCTTGTGAAGCCCAATTAAACATTTGGTAAACTAGCCTCTCTTGGGGAGTGCAAAGAGCATGCCCAAACCATCTCCATCTACCCCTCACCATGATCTCATTCACATATGGCATTTCTAATCTTGTCCTGCCATTCAACTCCCAATATTCTCATTAGGGATTTGTTCTGAAATCTTCTAAATCTGTTTGAGATTGTTTCATTGCCATATCATGACTCATGGCCATACATTAACACTGATTTCACTAAACTTATATACAGTATAGTCTTATTTTAATATTTAATTTAGGCGACTTCACTTTCAAATTTATCTTAACCTACCCATTATCTGATTTTCTTTTTTTTTCAATCTTTCACTAAACTGTAATTCTAAAGAGTCTGTAATGGAGGATTTGCTGACGATTTATCGGAAAACAATTATTAAAAAGACAGTTGTTCTAAAAACTTTTTTTTCGAACACCAATTATTCGAAAATAATTGTTCGAATTTGCAATTGATCGAATTACAAGATATTCGAATAGGCAATTTTTCTAAATTAATATTGTTTGAATCCATGAGTTACAGCGATTTGTTGAGTTGGAGTAAGAATTTATTGTTTTTGGGGTTTATAAGTGAATAAGTAGTTATATGAGAAACAACTCAATTGCATTGTTTGTCTTTTAAGTAAATATATAAAAAAATGAACCGTAAACAAATCCTACTTTCGAAAATAAACATTAATAAGTGAATGAGTACTTAAATGAGAAACAACTCAATTGCATGGTTTTTCTTAAATAAATTTATAGAATATAGATAAAAATAAAAAGTAACTGTAAACAAATCCTTCTTTGGAAAATAAACATTAAAATTCTCACTGTTATTTTGGATGTTTTTCTATTAACCCTGGATAGGTACGCTCCTCGGACACCCCTTTAAGGGTATACTCGGACGCGAACGACCCCGACGCCAAAAAAAATTCTTGAAAAATCAGTTTTTGCAGTAACCTCCTTTTTTCTTTTGCCAAAAAAAACTTCAATGAATGCTTAAAACAACTGTAAAGATAAATACTACTCATCTGCAGAAAAACTATTTATTATAAATATTTTAAAAAATTAAGTAGAAAAAAAAAAGACCTGACATAAAAATTCATAAAAAAAAAGTTTATACATATATACACAAATCCTTTTAGGAATTGATTCTTGAATGTTTAGGACACATCTTGGTGTATTTTGGATGAAGTCAGACCCATGGAGGTTAAGATCTGAAATGAGAAAAAAAGGGTAACTTTTTTTGGCCAAAAAAATTTGTCCAAATTTCATGAATTTTTTTGGGTACCCAAATGAAATAGGAAGTGGCTAATTTTTTTAGGGAATAAACATATGTTATCCTAAAATAAAAATATGTAAAAAAATCTTCATTATTTTGTAAATTACATTTATATCAGGGGCCATATCTAAAGGTAATTTTTTGAGTACTTAGAAATTTCGTAAAAAAATACATATATTTAATATATAATATGATATTTATGCAGGTAAAAATATACCAAAATATCACAAATTCTATAGGGAACAAGAATATATATAGATAGGGCAGCTTACGCTTCGGATATGTCCACAAAATGGCCGCCAACCACACTGACTCAGACTCCCTAATCTGCCACTTGAAATGTAGGAAGGGTATGTCAATTTCAAGGTGTTATTTACTAATCTAATTATTATTGGATATGCATAAAAATTGTATGGTGGGTTGCTGGATAATTGTCGATTATTTTACGACTATAAAATTAAAATTCTGACCCAAAAAATTTTTTTTGAAGGGAAATAAAATCGAAAAAAAAAAAATGTAAAACAATATAATATTTTAGCTAAAAAAATTTGATGATATTCAATCAAAAAAAAAGTAAACAAAATTTTCCGACAAATAAACATCTAGAGGAATCATTACTCTGTGATAGTTCCTTAGTACGTAGTAATTTTGAAAGAATTGGGAAAAAACGAAAAAATGGCAATCACCGGAAAATCGAACACATACCTATATATACGCCATATCTGGCTAAAAAAAAAGATAGGCATGGGTAGCCAGATCATCTAGAAACACTTTCCAACACTATAAAAGTATAAGTTTTGCGACACTACTTGCCAATTCCTTACGGTAACATGACTAAGCAAAAAAATGCAAAACAAATAAAAAGGGGCACTCGCGGAAAAATGGCTAACATTCTAATATACGGCATTTCAGAAAAAAAAAATTCAGCCACGGGCTAGGCAAACCATCAAGGCACATTTTCCGACAAATAATCATCCAAATGAATAATTACTCTGTGATAGTTCCATAGTACGTAGTAATTTTGAAAGAAATGGGAAAAAACAAAAAAATGGCAATCACAGGAAAATCGAACACATACCTATATATACGCCATATCTGGCTAAAAAAAGAAGATAGGCATGGGTAGCCAGATCATCTAGAAACACTTTCCAACACTATAAAATTATAAGTTTTGCGACACTACTTGCCAATTCCTTACGGTAACATGACTAAGCAAAAAAATGCAAAACAAATAAAAAGGGGCAATCGCGGAAAAATGCCCAACATTCTAATATACGGCATCTCAGATAAAAAAAAAGACATGCACGTGTTAGCCCAACCATCAAGGCACACTTTCTAACACAAACATGAAAAAAAAATCAATAATATACGGCAATTCCTTACTACGTAGTAAATTTTTACAAATATTGAAAAAAAAAACAGAAATTGGCAACCGCAGTTAAATACCCAATATACCAATAACTACGTCGTATCTGACAAAAACAAAATCACGCATGGGTAGCCAGATCATCTAGACACACTTTCCAACACTAAAAAAGCAAAAGTTTTACGATACTATTTCGCAATATCTTACGGAAAAATGACTTGGCAAAAAAATGAAAAAAAATGAAAAAGGGACACTCGCGGTAAAATGCCCGACATTCTAATATACGGCATCTCAGATAAAAAAAAAGACATGCACGTGTTAGCCCAACCATCAAGGCACACTTTCTAACACATAAACATGAAAAAAAAAATGAATAATATACGGCAATTCCTTACTACGTAGTAATTTTTACAAATATTGAAAAAAAACAGAAATTGGTAACCGCAGTTAAATACCCAATATACCAATAACTACGTCGTATCTGACAAAAACAAAGTCATGCATGGGTAGCCAGATCATCTAGACACACTTTCCAACACTAAACAAGCAAAAGTTTTACGACCCTATTTGGCAATATCTTACGGAAAAATGACTTGGCAAAAAAATGAAAAAAAATGAAAAAGGGGCACTCGCGGTAAAATGGTCCTCGTGGTGATGAACGACATTTTAACTAAAAAAAAAATCATGCACATGGTAGCCAAACAATCCACCAAGACTTTCCACAACTGATAACCTATACAAGTTGCACCATTCTACGACAATTTCATAATACGTAATAACTTTGATAATTATGCAAACTACCTTAGAAGGGTAAACTCGGTCGCGAACGACCCCGACGCGTCTCAGAAATCGGGGAAGGAGTACAGCTACAGCAATGCACTTCTGGACACTACTAGAGCGTGTAGGGGAGACACCTCCTGCAGGTCGATCACCCACAAATTCAGTCACGGGGGTGAGTCACGTGAGAAAAACCTGTTTTTTTTGACGCTCGGGGTCGCAAACGACCCATCGTACCTATCCAGGGTTAAGTAGAAATTTCATAAACCCTATAATGGCTGAGTTCGTTAAGAGGGAAAAAAGGAAAGCCCATTTTAGTAGTGAACAGACATTTATTTGTTAAAGACAAGCAAATACAAGGTAAAACATGGATGTGCCATAAATTTTCAAATTACTGTAAATGTTGTGCTATGGCAGTGACAAAAGATGTTTATCTCTAAAGAACATAATGATTCAGGTGATCCAGCTGAAATAGAAGTGCAAAAATTTATGGAAAAAGTCAGAGAACTCAAAAGGTACACGTGACTTCCTTCATATAATTTCAAAAGCATCTTCGGATATTAGTGAATCCGGAGCTCAAGAATTGCCAACTGTAAACAGTATTAAGCTGTCAATTAGAAAAGTTCGCTCGCAAGAAAATTGTGGACTATCTACACCCAATCATAGGAAGGATATAGTGTTTTCAATTGAATATATGAAGGCTTTCAAGAATGAAGATGTTCTTCTTTTTGACTCGGGGTCTGGAGGAAGAGAGAATATTAATATTTTCCACACACGCAAATCTTGATGTTTTAACTTCGTGTCGGAATTTGTTCAGCGAAGGTACTTTCAAAACTGTCCCGACACGACACTGTTTGAACAACTTTATACTACACATGAAACTTTTGAAAATTTAGTAGAACAGGAGTTATCTTCACCCGAATTACTTCCGGTAATAGATTATTTTGAAGATACGTGACTTGATCGACCAGGTAGACGAAATGCTTGTAGTTCACCTTTGTGTGATATAAATATTTGGTCTTGCTTTGAAAGAGTTAAGAATAATCTCCCAAAGACAAATAATTCGATTGAAGGTTGGCATCGAGCCATTTCTTAGCAAGATGGCACTGCTCACCAATCATTATGGAAATTCATCGATGCACTTAAAAAAGAACAATCTCTCAATGAAATTAAAATTGTAAAATTAAATAGAGGTGAAGAATGTGAAAGAAGCACCCGGAAATATAAAGAAAGTACGCGGCGTCTCAAGAAACTAGTTGACAATTTTGAAGAATATCGAGACGAGATCAAGTATCCTCGTACAGTAATTAAGGATGTAAGAAAATGTCTGATTTCCTTTTTTTTTATTAGAATTGCTTGTTAATTGCTTTTGAAAAAATTATTTGCCATAAATGGGCAAAGATATGCAAATAAAACTTTAATAAATTTAAGATTTCGAAAAAGTGCTGATTCGAATATCTTGTGATTCGATCAATTGTAAATTCGAACAAATACACATCGAAATCGCCCGCACACGGTATTGGAGATAATAGATCCTAAATACTTAAATTATTCCACCTCACTAATCCTTTCTCCTTCTAGTGATATTCCCTCTTCCATTTCATTTTCCGTTCTCATCATATCTGTCTGTCTTCTATTTATCTTGATCCCAACCTTGTGTGATATTTCATGCACTCTGGTAAGCAAGCATTGCAAATCCTGTGGTGTTCTGCTAGTAAGGACTGCATCATCAGCATACTCTGGGTCTGCTAATTTCCTATTACCAATCCAGCCCAATCCTTACCACCATCTCTAACTGTTTTACGCATTACAAAATCCATGAGAAAGATAAACAACATAATTGACAACGCTTTCCCGTGGATTACTTTACTGTTCACTGGAAATCCATTTGATAAGATTCCACTAACATTAACTCTGTAATTCCTATGCTCAGGAACAAACTAAATAAAATTTTCATATTTAAGAGGAATGCCAGGAGAGTGCAAAATTGGATGGTGCACACTATCAAAGGCTGTTTCATAGTCCACAAATGCCATCAAAAGGAATTTCTATATTCTACGCAATGCAGTACAACATGCCTCAAAATGAAAATTTGTTCAGTAAAACTTCTACCTTTTCTAAACCTGGCTTGTTCATCTCTCAGCTTTTCATCAGTCTTTCTCTCTACTCTCTTTAGAATAAGCATACTATATATTTTAATGACAACTGACGTATGTTTGATGCCTCTGTAATCAGTCAGGTCTTCTTTTTTGCCATTTTCGCCAACACACTTTATCGACATTCATCAGGTTTTGCCCAGATGCTGAAGCCTTGATGAGGATGGGGGCTTAGGGATTAGCAGCTGGGCTCTAATGAACAGTGGGAACTACTTTCCCACTGGACCTAGGTGCCCAGCTGTTGATCTAACTAAATCAGTCAGCACTTTCTCTTTTCCTTTTGGTTATTTCTTTTTTTCTCTCATCTCTTCCTATTGGGCACGATATCGTTGATGACTTTGGCTTGTTTGATTATACTGTGGGACGGACGGCATTCCATCTCAACCTGTGCCAATTTAGACGCCATCACCCTCTGGTAGACCCCATTGGGTACAAACCAAGTCTGTTAAGAGTTGGGCTCTAGTGATCCGGTTTTAAGTCACTCATATTTGCGGATAATGGGTGACGCCAGGCATTGGAGTCGCCAGTGGGAGGGGCTAACCACCCCCACAGACCAGTGTACACCAACCTTAAGAGAGGCAGCCCCTCTCTAATAGAGGACTGGTCCCCGCTGAAGCCTCTTCACGTGTTGGGCCACATGGGATAGGAGGACTGACATCCTCCGATAAGAGGTGGATAACCCAGCTTGCCTTTTGAAAAAAAACCAACCCCTCTGTTGACGACCTAGGAAATACAAACATGAACCTCGGTACAGACAGCTCCAACTTGGGTTCTAATATTGTTACATTAGAATCTTATTCACGTCATGTGAATGATAAAACACTAGAGAAGAAGAGATAGAGAAAGAAAGTGAAAAATGATGACAGTACAGAAAGATATAGAAAAGTCGAAGTATTACCTGGTCACTATGAAGTAGTGAATTATGAAAATTTTTTATCTTCGAATTTGAAAACGGAAGAAATGATCGTGTAAATTTTTTTAAAGCTAATAGGGAAATAGCTACTTTATGTGGAGGCCAGCCAAAAATTCTACTCGTGGGAAATGGAAGTCTCTTGATAGAGACACTATCCCCATTACAAGGTGAAAGGTTAAAAACACTTACAACATTGGATGGTCATAGTGTAAAATGCGTTTCGCACCCTACTTTCAACCAGAGTAGAGGTGTGATATATGCTCCAGCATTACTGGATATAGAGGAAAAAGAAATTGAGGATGAACTGAAAAGTCAAGTAGTAAAAGTAGTCAGAATGAGAAAGAGAGTTGGAGAACAAAGTATTCCTCTTGCTACTTTGATTATAACATTTGATCAGTGCAGATTACCAAATGTTATAAAAGCATGTTGGCTATCTTTGAAGTAAAACCATATACTGTATCCCTTCACCGTTGCGATGTTATGATTGCCAAATGTATGGCCATTTAAGCCAGAAATGCAAGGAAAAACTAAACAATAAGCCAGCTGTTTGTGCCAACTGTGGAAAAAGTAGTCATGGAGTATGCATAGAAAACCCTGACTGCATACATTGTGGGGAAGCACACCCAGCTACATCTAAAAGCGCTGTATTAAGTTTATTTTTGAAAAAGAAATTCAGGCCATTAGGACCATGGAAAGGGTTACTTTTAAAGAGGCTCCTAAAAGATCTCTTGAAAACCAGATAAGACCAGGGCAACCTTTTTCAATGGTTCTGAAGAAAAACTTGCCAAACCACACAGACGAAAATTATATTTCTACTTCTAAGATAAAGAAACAAATAAAGTAGGTAAAAAGGTTGAAAGTCCCATCGAAAATCTATATCCAGAAATTGTAGAAAAATCAAAACAGATACTTAAAGATCTGAAAGTTATTCAAAAGCCAACTACTCCAATTCTAAACAATAGTACAAACCTCTCTCCTTGCCTGATCTGATGGAGGTTCCACTTGAAACCAAAGTACCTGGTGAATCTTTAGTGGGGAAGGTGCAAAAACCTGACAGATCACAACCTTTTAATCGAAAAAGAGAGAGACCTCCATCTCTCTCGCCTCCTACCATAAGAAACATTAAAGTCACGACTTCAAATAAATATGATATCTTGTCTGCTGATGTTTTTGATCAACTAGAAGATGAATTGAACCAATCAGAAATTCAAGTTGAGGTCCACCATCATCCTCAACAATTAGATCAAAAGGACACAAAGAAAAAGGGGAACACAAAACCCATTATATCAAGATCCTCTCTAGAGATACCACCGGGAAATATTGTTAGATCAAATATTGCCAATGAGAAGACTTCATCTAAGGTGTCTTCCAAAAAATAAAATATAGTTTTTTCCTCCATTCTGCAATGGAATTGCCAGGGTTTAAGGGCGAAATATGAAGAACTTAAGCTCCTCATACGTGAGTACTTTCCTATAACTGTATGTCTACAAAAAAGCAAGCTATATGCTAATACTCCTTGTCCTCGAGAGTAGTTAGCTATAGGACACCATATGATCAACGAGCAGGGAGCCACGTGGGAAGTCTTATATATATTCATCAAGATGTTCCCCAAATATCTTTGTCTATCTGTACCCCTCTGCAGGCAGTGGTTGTACAGATTGATATAGGGAGAAAATACACAATCTGTTCTCTTTACTTGCCTCCAAATGATAACATCTCATATGATATAGTAGAAGTGATTAAACAACTCTCATAACCTTTACTCTTACTAGTAGATCTTAATAGTAGACATCCTTTATGGGGTGATTTTTTGGCAAACGCAAGGTGTGATATATCATCAATTTTGGAGAATGAAGATGTCGAACTCCTTAATACAGGAGAGGCCACACATTTTCATGTTCAGACAGGTACCTTGTCCTGCATTGACCTATCAGTTGTAAGCTCTAACTGTCTTCTTGACTTTAATTGGAGAATATTAGATGATTGGCATACTAGTGATCATGCACCAATCATTATAAACACCAACAATGGTCCACCTTTACAGAGATCACCTCGATAGAATCTTGATAAGGCGGACTGGGATAGATTTCGGGAGTTAAGTGAAATTGAAGGAAATGCAGAACAATTTGAAAGTGTTGATTATGCCATAGACTTACTTAATGGAACTCTTCACACAGCAGAAGTGAATTCCATTCCCAAAACAACAGGGATATTCAGACGACGACCAGTCCCCTGGTGGTCATCAGAACTAACTGCCCTGTACAGAGCCACAAGAAAGTCTTTAACTCGATTGTGCATGCGCCGTACTGAGGAGAATTTATTCATATACAAGAAATGTAGAGCACAGTTCCATCGTGCCATGAAAGAAGCTAGGCGCCAGTCTTGGATGTTGTTTGTTTCCTCCATTAACAGTAGAACACCAACATCATCTGTGTGGAGGAAAGTCAAAAAGATAGCAGGCAAATTCACCCCAAACCCACTACCAGTGTTAAAGGTAAATGGCCAGTATATGGCTGAAGCAACTGAAGTTAGCAATACCCTGGCTGACTATTTTTCAAATGTATCGTGCAAGTGTGAAGCAGCTCCTGGTCACCAGTATAGGAGCATTGAGGAAAAGAAAGTTTTAAATTTCGCAACAAGAAAGCAAGAGTCATACAATTCTCCTTTAACTGAAAGAGAATTTGATTCTGCTCTTGCTACGTGTAACGATACAGCCCCTGGACCCGATGGAATTCCATATGCAATGATTGGACACGTACCTTTTAATACAAAGTTATTTCTTTTAAGCATTTTTAATAGAATATGGCATGATCATAGTTATCCAAGTGTTTGGAAACTAGCCATTATTTTAGCCTTTTTAAAACCTGGTAAGGACAAGTTTTTAGCAGCAAATTATAGGCCCATTGCATTGACATCTTGTTTGTGCAAAATCATGGAGAAGATGGTCAATGTAAGACTGATGTGGTACCTTGAAAAGAAGGGTATTTTATCATCCATTCAATGTGGATCCAGAAAAATGCATACAATGACTGATGTGCTGATACGACTTGATTCCTCCATTTGTGAAGCCTTTGCTTCCAAACAGCTCCACGTGACTGTCTTTTTTTTTTTTTTTTTTATCTTGTAAAGGCATATGATACCACATGGAGATATGGTCTACTTAAAAGAATCCATGAGTTTGGATTAAGAGGAGAGCTACCACTATTTATTCAGTTATTTCTTTCACATAAAGTTTTCCAAGTGAGAGTTGGGGAAACTCTATCAGAGAGTAAATGCCAGGAAGGAGTTCCTCAGGGTAGTGTGCTGAGTGCAACCCTTTTTGCACTAGCGAATATTGGAATATCCTCAGTCATTCCCCGGGATGGTCTCGCAACATTATTTGTGGATGATCTCTCCATATCATGGCAATGGTTGAGAGAAATATACAACTCTCTATTGATAAAATTATCCAGTGGGCCGATATGAATGGATTTAAGTTCTCGACAAGTAAAACTACAATTGTCCATTTCTGTCGTATCCGGGGAGTACATCCAGACCCGGGTATATATATATCAAAGGTCAACGGATCCCATGTACAAGTGAAGCTAAATTTTTAGGGTTGATATTTGATTGTAGGCTTACATGGGTTTCTCACTTGAAAGCATTGAAAGCTAAATGTCTTGAGGCTCTGGATCTTTTAAAAGTATTTTCCCATAAATCATGGGGGGCAAACCGCAATACTATACTATACTACAAGATTATACAAGACCTTGATTTTTTCCAAAAGTAGTCATGGATGCGAAATATACTCCTCAGCCTCCCCAAGCCGGTTAAAAATATTAGATTCTATACATCATGCTGGTATTAGATTGTCCACAGGAGTGTTTAGAACCTCACCTATCACAAGTCTCCTCGTTGATGCTGGGGAGTTGCCTCTAGACCTTTACCGAATGTCCTCTATTATTCGGTATTGGTTTAGATTGCAAAGACTCCCTAATTCTTTAGCCTTTCAGACTACAAGCCTTGTAAGGCACTCAACATACTTAGAGTTGCACCCAAAATCTCCTCAACCTTTTGGGTTTTGGGTGAAACAATTATTAAACAATCTGGATATAATTAAAATTAAGGTGCTTCCATTCAAGGTATCATCAACGCCTCCATGGAAATTACCTGATGTATCTTTTTGTGGATACTTTATTGGAGTTAAGAAGGATATGACTGACTTAGAATCCAGGTCTCTTTTTATGGAGCATGTTGCAGAACATAGGGGATCGACATTTATTTATACTGATGGCTCCAAATCTGATGCTGGCGTTGGATTTGGAGTACATAGTAATGATTTTAATTGTAGAGGTGCACTTCCTCAAACCTTCCATACTTAACTTACTGCCGAACTATATGGCATACTAACCGCTATTGAGAAAATAGCTTTGGAAAAGGAGGGTAATTTTACAATTTTTAGTGATGCAAGGAGTGTTCTTCAAGCTTTAGAAGTTTTTAATTCTAGTAACCCTCTAGTTTCAAAGCTTTTAGAATGGCTTTTTATTATTGGACGGAGAGGTATAATGGTTTGTTTTGTTGGGTTCCAGCACATTTAGGTGTGTCTGGGAATGAGAAGGCAGATTTACTGGCGAAGAATGCGGCATCCGAGTTGCTACCAAGGAGGTATCCCATTCCCTTTAATGATTTCCTACCTTACATCAAGAAATTGGTTTGCAATAAATAGCAACAGCACTGGGATAGTCTAGATGGCAATAAAATGACGGAAGTAATAAATATCATATCACCTTGGAGGTATAACATGTTAGCCCAAAAATGGGAGACTTCTCTTTGTCGTCTCTGTATTGGTCACACACGGTTGACACACGAGTTTCTGCTGAAGGGCCAACACCAACCGTATTGCGAGGACTGTTTAGTACCTTTAACAGTGAGGCATTTGTTGGCCGAATGCCCTAATTATAATAACTTAAGAAATAGATATCTGTTTGAGGCTCAAGGTGAGGATGGCAGGTTCATGCTTGCCAAGATTCTTGGACATGATGTGTCCTACTATGCGAGTGGCATTTTTATATTTATTTCAGAAGCAGGTCTCCTGAAAACTATTTAACTATTATAATGACTTCTTAACATTTATGGTTTTAATTAAATTCTTTATTTTTCATATATAATAAATGCTATTGGCGTCAATGACCTTAGATGTCAGGATGCCAGAAAACTTTCAATCAATCAATCAATCATCAGGTTTTGCCTCTTCATGCCACATTCTACAAAATAATCTTGCAAGTATTGTGGGGGTTACTTCATTTTCGGCCAGTATCATCTCAGTAGTTATTCCATCTTAACCAGGGGCTTTCCATCTCCTGAGTTTTTTTAATGATAGCTTCGACTTCAGACACACTGAATTCATTCATGGACAAATTAAGGTCTCCATCAGCTTCAGATATATCATTCAAATTATTCCCTTCATATCTCCTATTCATGTCTTTACTAGAGTGTTCCATCCAACGATTGTTGGGCACTATGTGTATTGACTGCCTTATGACCATATATCATAGGGTGAGTAAAACTGAATATGCTACAAGTGCCTACTGATGGAAACGACTATAATTGTTAAAGACAAATCTCCTTGGTTTGATGGAGAGACTTTAGAGAAATGACAGAAAAAAAACGTAAAGAAAGAAAGTGGTATCGGTTAAAAACAAAGTACATGGGTGGCATACAAAACTGCAATGTGGAAGTATGATTACCTACTAAGGAAAAAAGCAGATATTTTAAGAGAAAGATCAGTGAAGCAGCAACTGACATAAATAAGTTGTATTGTCTCCTAAATGGTACTATGGGAATGTAAATGATAAAAAAGGCTACCAGAGGGGTACAGTAACCAGGGACTAGCAAATAATTTTCTTTTATCCCTTAAAAACAAAATAGAAAATATAACTAGGTCATTTGCAAATATTCAGCATCAAATTAATGCTACACCAGATACACAGATAAAATTAACGAGATTCAATAATATAACGAAAGACATTGTCATCAGGATTATCTAGAGAGCAAAGAAAACAAACTGTGTGATCAATCCAATGCCAATATCGGGAGTAATTGGAAAAAGAAACTTTTTTAGTTTAGCTGATATAATTGTGAGAATAGCAAGTACAAGCATCGAGGTGTGTAGGTTTACCAAATCTGAGAAAATGGCTATAGTCAAATCGGTTCTGAAAAGTGTTCTATTCTGTCATGAATTAAGTCTAGAATATGTAATTCTTTAACAACTAATTAGTCTTTTAGAAGAAATATAAGCTTTACCAGACAACCAGTCTGCTTACAGAAAAATTATACTCTATGGAGACAGCTCCCTGTTCTGTTGTAAATGATATGCTTGAAATAATGGAGGAAAATAAATGTGATATTGGTTGACAGAAATTACTGTTCGCAAACTGGAAACTCATTCATCACATGAACCTTTAAACAGAGGGGTACCTCAGGGGAGTGTGTGTACTGGACCAGGGCCAAATGTTATTCTGTTCCTATACTATTGGTCTACCGTAAATACTACAAAAGCATGGTGTGAAGTTCAAACTATTTGCTAATGATACACAATTTTACTTCTCCATAAATGATATAGACGACACTACTAAAACTCTAAACTGAATTCTTGCCAGTGTTTGGAAATGGATGACAGTCAAGCAACTAAAATTAAATGAAAATAAAACTGATTTTATGGTGGAAGAGATCACTCCTATATTAAATGATTTACACTGCCTGCCTATTAAAACGAGAATTTAGTTTAAAATATGCACAATAACCCATCAAGTTATCAGAACCGAACATCCAAAATATCCAAGAGAATTGCAACATGTTCTGCAGTCAACAAATCATGTTGACACGAGAATAGTTATAGATGGGTTTAAATCATTAGAACCTAGATAATTTCCTACTGTAGGCTCTAGGGCCTTTAACTATTCGGCTCCAAGACTATACAGTAAGCTCTCATGAGACATCCAAAAGATTGAAGATATTAAGGCTTTCAAGAGGAAACAAGAACTTTTTGTTCTGTGAGTGCTTCGATGGAGACGATTTAACAATAAACGAGCAATATGCGGTGTGAAATGTTGAATGCTTTTGAACAAACATGATAAAATGACTGTGAAGGTCCTGTAAAGAGTAGTGCTGTATAGGACTAGACAACTAGCCCTTAAAGTAAAGTAAAGTAGCATTGTTTTTCTTCATTTTCTGTTGTTATATCAGCTCCATCTCTCTGTTTTGATGGGTATATGCTTCTTCCTTGCTAGTAGATATTTTGTTAATAATTCTATGAGCGATTCTTACACCATAACCACTCCATGAATTTATAGGTTTTTCAGCTTCATCTACTCTCCTGTCTAAACATTCTCGCCAGTCATTCCTGGCTTTTCTTTTGGCCTCATTATTAATACTGGAAAACTTAGTATTCTCTACCTTGTAATTTTCATTACATCATCGAAAACTTTCAATAATCAATTTCTGTCTTTGTCTCCTTTTGATAGTATCCCACATATCCATGGCTTTTTCCTTGTAGCTGAGTGTCCCAAAACTTCTTTACCAACTGACTGATATATGTTCTTAATATCTCACAATACTTTGTTAGTTGTCCGCTCTACTGTTTGACAGAACAACTTTAAAAAATTGAAAATTATTTTATTGTTTCTATGTATGCATAAACATAGCGTACATGCTCTCCAGAAGTTTTAGCCAATTAGTTTTACAAATAATGAAGATAGAGCAGTCTTCAAATAATGACGTCAGCCTTACTGCGTCATCTGCATGACTGAGTTTGACAGAAACGTCATTGCGTGTTTATTTTTGCATATATATAGCGATATTTCCACTTATATTCTGAAATCTACCAATGGAAGGCATTGGTAGAAGGTAGGCGAACTAAAACTGCAATCTACAAGAACAGTCAGAGTTTGCAAAGACGTATGGAAGTTATAATGCATGTGTTGTTTACTTGCAGTTTATATGTATATTGTGTTTTCACAACGTCCTCTTGAACTTTATAGCAAGGCTAATGTTACCTAATGTCAAAGAAAGAATAAAAAGTAAGCAGAGTGCAACAAAAAAGAACCAAGACGAGAGGGAAACATGAAAAAGATTACAAAGTTGGAACATTCTAACTAAAACTCTGGCAACAATGGGAGGCCGCTGACCTCGTTTAGGGTGTATTTATGTAGGAATAAGCAATAAGAGTACAAAGTAAGGTTATCATAATGTCATTTTGATTTTTTTAAGAATCGAGAATTTATAGCAAATCTTTGTGAGCTGATAACTCGAAAACACTTATTCACACTTGGGTAAATTTTTCTCACTTATTTATTGTTTGATTTTAGAGAGAAAGATATAACTGAAAAGAGGAATATGTGCCAGAATTTAAATTTTCCTTTTTTCGCTTTTTTCATGATTATTTTACTTCTAGACGAAGAAAATAAAAAAAAAATCATTAAAAAAAGTAAAAGGAAAATCTAAAATCTCTCACTCAAAATTATTCGATTTATAACGAAGTTTTGAAGGTATGATTTTCATTACAATTGGTGTCATATTAGTGGAGAAAAACGTACCTAAAGTTTTTTTTATAAAAATAATGATTTTTGCTAATAAATCAAAATTTTTGGATCAAATTACTTGAAATTTTAATATGATGAAAGTATTGTATATGTCTACAACATATATAGATTTTTTTTTATTTTGAATTATTAGAAAAAAAAATGGTGGACATAGCGTACGGTCCCCTTAAAGCCTCTAAAACTGCAAATCAGTTTCTACATTCAGTTGCAAATGTTTCTCTGTATTCATCTTCAAGAAGCTTACTTTTATCAAACCTAGGTATTCTATCTACCTTTCTGTTGAATGCTTTCAGTTTTAATATCAGTGTGGCAATGAAAAGCTGTTGAGCGCTACCAATATCTGCACCTCTATAGCTTCTAACATTTCTCAGAGTACTCCGTCACTCTTTTATTATTATTATTATTATTATTATCATTACTATTACCTGCTAAGCTACAACCCTAGTTGGAAAAGCAAGATGCTATAAGCCCAAGGGCCCTAACAGGAAAATAGCCCAGTGAGGAAAGAAAACAAGGAAAAATAAAAAATTTTAAGAACTGTAACATTTAAGTAAATATTTCCCATATAAACAATGAAAACTTTAACAAAACAAAAGGAAGAGAAATGAGATAGAATAGTGGGCCCGAGTGTACCCTCAAGTAAGAGTTCCTCTAACCCAAAACAGTGGAAGACCATGGTACAGAGGCTATGGCACTACCCAAGACTAGAGAACAATGGTTTGATTTTGGAGTGTCCTTCTCCTAGAAGAGCTGCTTACCATAGCTGAAGAGTCTCTTCTACCCTTACCAAGAGGAAAGTAGCCACTGGACAATTATTTGACAAAATTGTTTGGCAATCTCAGTGTTGTCAGGTGTATGTGGACAGATGAGAATCTTCAAAGAATAGGCCAGACTATTCGGTGTATGTGTAGGCAAAGGAAAAGTGAACCATAACTAGAGAGAAGGATCCAATGCAGTACTGTCTGGCCAGTCAAAGGTCCCAATACTTCATTGCCAATATTATTGGCATTGTGATCTATTTGATTTCTGTAATTGCCACATGATGAAGTCCATATAAATATGTGGATGTTATGCTTAAAAATAGTACCTCCAATCACAAAATTGTTTGTTGAACAGAAACTTGTGAAATATGCTCCATTTTCATGTACAACTTTGCCAAGACCCCTAACACCCATCACATTTGGTATACCTAGATTATTCCTACCAACTTTAGCATAGAAGTCACCAGTGACAATTTTCAATCAGGATGACGTAGCTCGAGCCCAAAAAAGGGATTTTGACATAGGAAAAATCTATTTTTTGGTGAGATAGCCATGTCGTCCTGATGGACCATCCCCTAATAATTCTTAGTGTGAGGCCTCGTATCATGCGATGGCTGCTACTGAAATGGCAAACCAGTGAACATGTTTTCGGCACACTGGGGTCGGAGTTGTAACGGCTCTCTTTCCCACGTATCCAATCCTATCTCATATCTTTCAAGACAAGGTTAAATCTTTTCGGAGAAGGATAGCCGTAGCTTGTTTTAAAAATGACCCTGTATCATACACAGGACAACATTGAAATTGCCAAACACTACTTCTTCACTCTAAAGGGTAATTTGAACTGTTATTATTCATTGTCTACTTTCCTCTTGGTAAGGGTAGAGAGACTTTAGCTATGGTAAGCAGCTTTTCTAGGAGAAAGACAAACCAAAATCAAACCATTGTTCTATAGTCTTGGGTAGGGTCATAGCTTCTTTACCATTGACCTTTCAATTACAAGCTCTGACTGCCTTCTCCATTTTGACTGGAGAACGTTAGATGATTGGCATACCAGTGAAGTATCAAACTTTTTCCAACTAAGGTTGTAGCTTAGCTAATAATAATAATAATAATGATAATAATATAAACTCCATCAATAATCCACCTTTACAGAGATCACCATGATGGAACCATGACAAGGCGGACTAGGATAGATTTCAAGAGCTAAGCAAAATTGAATGGAATGGAGAACAGTTTCAAAGTTTAGATGCCATAGACTTACTGAATGGAACTCCTCATACAGCCGGAGTCAGTTCAATACCTAAAACCACAGGTTTATTGAAATGTTGATTAGTCCCTTGGTAGTTTTCAGAATTAACTGCCTTGCACTGAAATACAAGAAAATCTTTTGACTCAATTTCATAGAGGCTATACAGAGGAGAACTTAGTAATATACAAGAAATATAGAGAACAGTTCCGTCGAGCAATGAAAGAAGCTATTCACCAGCCTTGAATATCTTTTGTTTCCTCGGTCATTAGTAGAACACCACCATCTTATGTGTGAAGGAAATTAAGAAAAAAATATAGCAGGAAAGTTTACCCCTAACCAACTTATTAATATACAAGAAGTGAAAAGCACAGTTCCATTGCGCAATGAAAGAAGCTAGGTGCGAGTCTTGAATATCTTTTGGTTCCTAAGTCAATAGTAAAACACTGCCATCTTATATATGGAGGAAAGTAAAAACCAAAATAGCTTGCAAGTTTACCCCCAACCCACCACCCATATGAAGATGAATGGTCAGTATGTGACTGGATCACCTGAGGTTAGCAGTGCATTGGCTGTACATTTCTAAAATGTATTGTGCAAGTGTGAAGTAGGTCACCAGTATAGAAGTATTGAAGAACAAAAAACTGTTAAATTTCACAACAGGAAAGAAGGAGCCTTAAAATGCTCCTTTTACCTAAGGGGACCTTCATTCACCTCTTGCTATTTGCAATGATACAGCCCCTGCCCCCAATGGAATTCCTTATTCAATTATTATTATTACTACTACTACTACTACTACTTGGTAAGCTACAACCCTAGCTGGAAAAGCTGAATGCTATAAGACTGATGGCTCCAACAGGGAAAATAGCCAAATGAGGATAGGAAATTAGGAAAATACAAGAGAAGTTATTAACAATTAAAGTAAAATATTTTAAGAACAGTAATAACATTAAAATAAATCTCTCATATGTTAACTATGAAAAACTTAAAAAAAAAAAAAAAAAAAAAAACGAGGAAGAGAATGAGATAGAATAGTGTGCCCGAATGTACCCTCAAGCAAGAGAAAACTACCCCCTAGACAGTGAAAGCCCATGGTACAGAGGCTATGGCACTATCCAAGACCAGAGAACAATGGTTTGATTGTGGAGTGTTCTTCTCCTAGAAAAGCTGCTTACCATAGCTAAAGAGTATCTTCTACCCTTACCAAGAGGAACGTAGCCACAGAACAATTACATTGCAGCAGTTAAACCCTTGAGCGAGGAAAAATTATTTGGTAATCTCAGTGTTGACAGGTATATGAGGACAGAGTAGAATATGTAAAGAATAGGCCAGACTATTCAGTGTATGAATAGGGAAAAGGAAAATGAGCAGTAACCAGAGAGAATGGTCCAATGTAGTACTGTGTTGCCAGTCAAAGGACCCAATAACTCTTTAGTGGTAGTATCTCTACAGGTGGCTGATGCCCTGGCCAACCTACTACCTACTAATAAAGCTTATTTATTTGAAAAAAGTATTAACAGAATATGGCATGATCATAATTATCTAAGTGTTTAGGAACTAGCCATTATTTTAGCCTTTTTAAAACCCAGTAAGGATAAGCTTTTAGCAGCATACTATCGACCCATTGCATTGACATCTTGCTATGTTAAGATCATGAAGAAGATGGTCAATGCAAGACTGTTGTGGTATCTGGAGAAGAAAATATTTTTATCAGCTATCCAGTGCAGTTTTAGAAAAATGCACTCGAATGATGTGTTGGTACGACTTGAGTCCTATACAGTATTTGTGAAGCCTTTGCTTCTATACAGTACCATGTAACAATCTTTTTTTTTTTTTTACCTTGAAAAGGCATATAATGCTGCATGAAAATATTGTATACTTAAAACCCTTCATAATTTTGGATTTAGGGGGAGAGCTACCATTGTTCATTCGAGCAAGTTAGGTAGGTGAAATTATGTCTGAGAGGAAATTATTATTATTATTATTATTATTATTATTATTATTATTATTAGCCAAGATACAACCCTAGTTGGAAAAGCAAGATGTTATAAGCCCAATGGCTCCAATAGGGAAAAATAGTCGGTGAGGAAAGGGAATAAGGAAATAAAAATGATGAGAACAAATTAACAATAAATCATTCTAAAAACTATAACAACGTCAAAACATATGTCATATATAAACTATTAACAATATCAAAACAGATATGTCAGGAAGAAAGGGTTGCCTAGGGTAACTTGCTGAGTGCAATCCTATTCGTATTAGCCATAAATGCTATATCCTCTGTCATTCCGCAAGAAATCCTTTCAACACTCTTTCTAGGTGATCTCTCCACATCACTTCTTGGAGCTAGAATGGCAATGGTCGAGAGAAAATTGCAACTCAACTGACATTTTTCATTGGTCTGATATGAATGGATTTAAATTTTCAACAAGCAAAACTGTTAATTTCTGTTGTATGTGGGAAGTACATCCAGACCCAGATTTACATCAAAGGCCAATGGATCCCATGTGTAAGTGAAACTAGATTTTTAGAATTGATTTATGACTCCAGGCTGGCATGGGTTCTTCATTTGAGTAATTTAAAATTCTCTGGCACCCGGCCATTGATGGTCCTCATTTGAAAGCCTTAAAAGTAAAATGTCTTGGGACTGAATCTTTTAAAGGTTTTGTCCGATGGAGAGGGGGGGAGGCAGACCACAAACTATTTCAAAGTTGCGCAAGACTTTCATCTTTTTTTTTTTTAAATTAGTAAAGGCTGTGAAATATACTCCTCAGAAACCTCAAGATGATTGAAGAGTTTAATTCCATACACCATACTGGTATCAGATTGGCCACAGGAGCTTTTAGAACTTCCCCTAACTTCACCGAAGGTCTTCTATTGTTCAGTGTTGGTTTAGGTTGCAAGGACTTCTTGATTCTTTAGCCTTTCAGACTGCAAACCTTGTAAGGCTTTGGAGTTATTTTGAGTTGCACCAAAAATCTCCTCAACATTTTGGGTTTCGGGTAAAAAAATTAATAAACATTTTGATATAGATAGAAATAAAGAGCTTCCATTTAGGATATCATCAACTCCTCAATGGAAATTACCAGAGATATCTTTTTGTAAATATTTTGTTATAAAAAGAATATGACTAACTTAGAAGCCAAGTATCATTTTATGGAACATGTAAAGAACATAGGAAATCTGATACTGACATTGCATTTGGAGTATATAGTAGTGCCTTTAATTGTAGGTGTGCTTTCTCCCTCTTATCTCTGATATTTACTGCCCAACTATATGGCATACTAATCGATATTGAAAAAATAGCTTTAAAAGTAGAGGGCAATTTTACAATTTCCAGTGGTGAAAGAAATGTCCTAAAAGCTTTAGAAGTTTTCAATTCCAATAACCCGTTAGTATTAAAGGTGTTAAATTGGCTCATTATTATTGGGCTAAGAGGTATAAATCTCAATTTTGTTGGGTTCCAGCATATGCAGGTGTGCGTCTGGAAATGAGAAGGCAGATTTATTGGCAAAGAATGCTACATCTGAATTGCTACAAAAAGGTATCCTATCCTCTGTAATGAGAGTTTGATTTTTAATAATTGACAACAGCGTTGGGATAACTTGAATATAAGACGAGAAAAATGATGAATATATCTCTTTGGTGATGTAACATGATGCCCCAAAAATGGGAGGCTACTCAATGTCTTCTTGTCATTGGTCACACTCGGTTGACACACAAGTTTTTGATGACTGGGCAACACCAGACATATATCGGTGACTGTTTGGTACCCCTGACAGTGATGTATTTGTTGATCAAATGCCCCACTTCTAGCACCTTAAGAAATAGATATCTATTTGAGGCTCGAAGTGAAGATGGGAGGTTCATCCTTGCTAAGATTCTTGGGTAGGATGTGTTATACAATGCTAGTGGTATTTTTAGATTTATTTCACAAGTAAGTCTTCTGAAAGCTACTTAACCTTTATAAGGATGCCATTTCATCTAAACCATTTTCTGCTGTCTCTCTGCCTCATTTTATCATATTTTCATTTAGATTCTCTAACATAAAACCACTCACTATAAGTATTATTCATACCTAACCACCTTTCATCTATACTAATACATTTATCTTTCATACTCACTCCTATATTTACACGCTTGTTAAGCATATTTTGATTCCCATCTACAGGTATACCTATATATTTTGCGTATTTTTAAATAGAGAATGCAGAAATATAGGACTGAAAATCGATATGAATAAATCTGGGATAATGTTCAGTGAAAATGCTGAGAAACAAACAAGTTTTATGGAGAAACCTCTAGAGATTGTTAATGAATATACATACTTGGGACACACTGTGTTTTCCCAGGACACGGGAATGAAATAAAAATGATAAGCATGGGATGGAGAGTTTTGGTAAACAAAATTAGATTATGATAAGTACAGGTCTCTTTCTCTCAAAAGAAAAGTATTCAATTGGATGGTCCTATCAGTATTAAACTTATGCAACAGAAACTTGGAGCCTTACTAAAACCTCAGAACATAAGGTAGTTACGACTCAAAGGGCTAGGGAAAGAATAATGTTGGGGATAACAGTAAGAGACAGAAAAGGAGCATCATGGATATAATAGCAAAATAAGTAGAGGATAATCTAACAGCATGTGAGAAAAAAATAGACATGGGCCTAACATATAATGAGAATAATAGATAATAGATGGATATTAAGAATAACAGAGTAGGTCCCTAGATATTGCAAAATAAGCAGGGGAAGGAAGAGAAGATAATGGATGGGTGAACGAAGAAAGTTTGCGGGTGTGTACTGTTTCAAAATGATTGGTTTCTTAAAACCTGGAATGAGCACCTCAAACATGTCTCCCCTCTTGCCTTAGGAATAGTATACCGTTACAAAATTATTGGTTTCTTAAAACCTGTAATGAGCACCTCAGACATATGTCTCTTGAGAAACCAAAGTTTATGAACATAATTGAATATCATCCATTTTTAAGACAGTTCAACTTCCGTAATGTTGTCTGTTTAATGTTACCCCATTAAAGAATTAGTCTTTTTGGCCAGCGGTAGGAAAAGTTTGAAATTGTGATTGAAGGATTTGGTGAGATTCATTTTTTGGGTGTGATTACAAAAAGCTTGATTACCTGGGACTTGATACATACTTTCATTTATAATGAAGTACATAATAATTTACATCATTGTATGAACTTTATATACTCTTTTTCTAATCTAGAGATTTCTGTTTTTAACTGCAAGAAATTACGTTTTGGAAAAGTTTTCGTTCATGAAATTTTTCCGCTCAACTAATGCCATGTTTTAAATTATATCTAAAATATTGTTATATACCCCTTTGAATTTTGCTGCCGTCCTTTTGTCTGAGCATCACTCAAAGCAAAGAATTGCTATAAAGAGTTTTTGACTAAGAAGTATCCTGGTCCATAGAATTGTGAAAAGCTGGCTAGTCTTGAAAGGAAATTTTGATATTTAAATCTATTCCTTGTAATATATTGGATCTAATCCTTTATGGAATCTCAAGACTTGTGTTGAACCATCAAATAACAATAGGTTAAGCATTTAAATGGATACATAGTTTTGTCAGCAATTGTAATTCAATATTTATACTGAAAATTAAAACTACTTTGAATATTTTTCATTGCATGAAATTTATCACTAGTAGAATGAAACATTCAGACAGTATTTGCTGTTTTATTGATTTTTTCTCTTTCATCCCCAGAAAAAAGAAGCATGGAACCACAGTTATTGGAAATTAATTTCAACTCTGATTGCAAGCGAGCATGTGAATATTACCCCGAGTTCTTCAATGATGTGTTTTCTGTCATGTTTTTAGATGAACTTGAAGGGCATAATGTGACTGTTCTTCAATAAATCTTAAGTATGCCTAAATTTGTTTTTATCAGTTTGCTGGTATTCAAGCTTATTTGTCAGGTATTAATGATTTTAATATTTTACCCTGTATATTTTGAATTGTTGATTTTTCATAAGATTAAATTATGATGTTGCATTTGTCCTTTCAATTCCCTAATTTATTGTATTTCAAGAGGTAGTTCAGCATTTTCTTAGCAGTTGCAAATTAAGATTCTTCTTACTTTTACTTTTGTTATAAGTACTATCATATTACAGTGGAACCTTTGGGATAAATCTCATCCGATCTCAAACAAAGCGGTGTGTGTTCAATATTTTGTGGAGTAATGGCCCGCTCAGACAAAAGTTTGTGAATGTTATTTTCTTGTAGACTTTTTTTCATGTTAAAGTTATATAGTGGAGCCAATGAACAGGATAGAAATGGAGTTGCCATAGTCTTGTCTGGAGAATTGAAGAACTCTGTGATAGAAATACGAAGAAGGAATAGCCGTATCATCAGAATGAAAATATGCTATGGAGGAGGAATGTTCAATATTATCAGTGCTTATGCACAAGTTGGTTGCACACAAGAAGAGAAGAGCAACTTCGGGAGTGAAATGGATGGAGTTATGTAGGATGTGGAAAAGAGAGAGAAATAGTTGTAGTCAGGGCAGATTTGAGTGGCCATTTGGGAAGCGAAAATGACGTGATTGGACGTGCGCTTGGGGTTCATGGAATCAGGAAGAAAAATACAGGAGAAAACCTAGTTATCTTTGCTGTCTTTTGACATGACAATAGTAAACACATTCTTAAGAAGAAAATGGAGCACTCGATAACGTATAAGAGTGATGGCAGAAACTTCCAAATTGACTATTTCCTTTATAAAAGCCTACAACTGGTGGAAGTTAAAAACTGTAAATTTATCCTTGGTAACCATGTAACCTCCAACACAGACTATTATGTAATGACCTGAAGCTTAAAAGAGAAAGGAAAACTAACACTAAAGGGGAGAGGAAAATTAAATTTTACAAATTAAAGAGAGAGGGAAATAAGCAGAGAGAATTAAAAAGGAAGATCTTGTGGAAAATGGACTTGAAACAAACTGTTTAGGAATGGTGGGCTCAGCTCAATGCAGCAGTTATGAAAAAGCATGGGAAAAAAGTTCTAGGCAAGACATCTAGTATTGTGTGGGAGGAAAAAGAGAGCTAGTGGTGGGATGAATACATGGAGAAAGCAGTGAAAGCGAAGGAGGGAGGCAAAGAAGAGATGGGAAGAATCACAGCTACAGGAGGAGAGAGATAGATTTTCTAGAGAAAAATAAGGAGGTGAAGACGGTAGTAATCCATGCTAAGGCTAGGGCATATGACGAGGAATAAGATACGAACAAAGGTAGGAATGAATAAAATTATCAAATTTTCAAAAGCAAAAAAATAATAGTACAAATGATATTACAAACATTAAGCAAATGAAAGATCAAGATGGTATAGTACTTAGAAAATAAGAAGACATCTTGAACCTATGGAGAGAGTGCTTCAAGCAGCTTCCAAATGAAGAAAATGAAAGACTAGTAAGAGAAGACAGACAGCCAAACCTGGGCATGGTAATGGAGTTTTCTAGACATGAGGTAGTAAGTGTACTGAAAAAGATCAAGAATGGTAAGGCAACAGGACCAGACTTGATCCCTGTGGAAGCATGGAAAGCATTAGGAGATGAAGGGGATGTTCAAGAGTGCAGTAACTACAGAGGTATCAAACTGGCGGAACAGGTCGATTTGGCGCCGACTCTTTGGCGCTGATGATTTGGCCCCGCCATTTTGGCGATAGACAGTTTGGCACTCATTGTTTTGGCGATGAGCTGTTTTGGCGCCAAGAAACAAACTTAAGGACCATCCGCAAATTTGTGTCTCGTTTAGTGATCACCTCATTACACCAAAGGCTCGTCTGATTTGAGAATTGTATTATTAAACCAGTTATTACGATATTCAAGTCTTGTTTAGTTATCATATAATTTTACCAGTGTCTCGTTTAGTGATCATCTCATTACACCAAAGGCTTGTCTGATTTGAGAATTGTAATAGTAAACTAGTTGTTACGATATTCAAGTCTTTTTTATATTGGAACATGCTTTTCTTTAGTTTCTTGTACAGTCCATACCTTAAATGGCTGAAAAATTCTTAAGTAATAGAGGCAAGCCAACATTTTCACACAACGGATGTATGTGTTTGACAAATGTAGCAAAAACAATCCTTCTCTCAAGTTTTGGAGGTGTGAATCAAAAAATGAGTGTAAAGGGCGTATTCATACTAAGAACCAGGAAGCAGTGAAAGAAGTAAATGGACATTCACACGGTGCGTCAGCAGTAAATGTGGAAGTTGCTGAAATTAAAACAAGCGTAAAACGTAAAGCAGAGGAAACTTTTGGAATGCCGTCATCAGTTGTTAATGTTTGCATTGGAAATAGCTCTCAAGCTGCTCTGGCAGCATTGCTCACTTCAGATGCCATGAAAAAAATTGTACGACGAAAGCGAAATCAAATGTATTCTGCGCCTGCAAACCCTCTCAGTTTAAGGGAATTAGTAATACCGGACGAGTACAAACTTTACCTTACGCACGGTGGTCAATTTGAAGACTTTTGGCTTGGAGATAGCAGAGATGAACATGACAGAATTGTAATATTTGGTAGAAAGACCTGGGTAAATATTTTACGTGACTCTGATGTGGGTACGTCGATGACACGTTTAAGATGTCTCCTCCATTATTTGCACAGGTTTACGTAATTATGGCAAGGAAGCATGAAGGAGTTTCCCTATACTATACGCCCTATTACCGAATAAGCGTCAAACAACATATGTGAAAATGTTTCGAATGATAACTGAGATGTCTGCAGAGTTGCAACAAAAGGGCATTTATTGTGACTATGAACAAGCAGCTTTTTCTGCAATGACAGAATGTTTTCCGGATGTGGAGTTGAAAGGCTGCTTCTTCCATTTTGCACATAATATTCATAAGCACCTGAAACAACTTGGACTCCAACATTCTCAGTAAAAGCCGAAATTATCGTTGCTTTATCTTTTGTACCTATTTCTCACATGGATGTTTACATCGATGCTTTGGCGCAAAATTTATCTGATGAACTCCAGCTGTTAATGAACTGTTATTTTTGACCCATTTAGCGCCAAAACAGCGGCGCCAAAACGTACTGGACTCTCAAACTGGTGTCCCACAACATGACATTGTTAAGGATGATGGAGACAGAAAAAGAGAAAAGGTAGAAATAGGAAAAGAGCAAATGGTATTTATGAAAAGAAGTAGAAGCACAGGTGATATATTTTGAATGAGGTAACGGAAAGCTAAGGGATTTACATATGGTATTCATGGACATTGAAAAGGCTTATGACTTGAGTTCTGAGAGAAGTATGATGGAGGTGTCTGAGGAAGGTGATGGTCTCAGAAAAGAATGTGCAGCTGATCCAAGAGATACTGTATATCAAGAGGTGTATACCAGAGTGAGGAGCAATGTTGGAGTGACAGAGGGATTTGAGGTGGGTCAGTACTTAATCCATTCATTTTCAATACAGTGATAGATGTTATGACTGAAGAAGTCGGAGAGGCAGTACCATGGAACATATTGTACGCAGTGTTGATTTCCTTTGGTAGAAATATAAAACTCCAGAAACTGTGTGCTGTGCTTTATTCCTACTCCTTTAGAATATCTATTTCACTTATGTACAGTTTTATAGTAATAGTAAATAAAAGATGAATATCATTTTAGTAATATTACAATAAATTGGTTATTTACAGTAGAGTAGTTAGGTTGTTTTCAGATAACAGCACTGTATGTATACAAACAACTAAACAAGTAGTTACCATAAACATTCCCGTTTCTTTGGGTTTTGACAAAAAATAAGAAAACTAAACAAGATGATTCAACATAGAATAAGGAACAAGTAAGATACATTATCAACAATAAAATGTAAAACCAATAGCTTATTCGCCCTTCATCTTTTCTTGCAGACGAGCTGATCTTCTTGGCAATTTACACTTGTCGCAAATAGGAGGATAGCTTGTTTGTTCACCATTAACGTTGGTTTCCCTCTATTTATTAGTTTCTTCGATTTCTGGTATTGCTAATGAATCATCTATAGTTGGACGGATATGAATTCTATTTCTTCTATGAATTCTTCCTTCATTTCCTTCAATTATATAGGATCAGTTTCCTTGTGCATGGTTAATGAGCCCTTTTTCCCAACCCTTCTTGTCGGGAATTTGATAATATACAAGTTGCCCCTCGTTTAATGTTGTCATGTCTCTTGCAGTTGTATCATAATATTTCTTTGTGGATTCTCTCCGGGTTTCCCTCTTCTGAGAAACTGGACTGTCACTGTTCATAATTTCAGGAATCATCGAGTGTAATTTACGTCCGAACATCATCTGAGCTGGATTGAGGTTAGAGTCTTGACGTTGTATATTTCTCAACGCCAAATACTGATCTTTTTCATCATATCTTTAACCATTTTATCTGCTGCTTCAGCCTTCCCATTTCCATGAGGATGTCCCGGAGACAACATCATTCCACTCTTTAACAAAAACTTTAAACTGAAACGAGATGAATTGTGGTCCTCCATCGGACACTAATTGTGTAGGAATACCGTATCTAGCACACATCTTTTTGATTATCGCTATCACATTTTTTGAAGTTGTTGACGTTAGAAACTCTACTTCAGTGAATGAGGAATAATAATCAACGATGACTAAATAATTTCTCCCAGCAATCTCAAACAAATCTACTACCATTTTATTCCAGGGTCTGCCTCCGTCATCAACATACACCAACGATTCTTTCTAGTTTCAAGGTTTATACTGTTGGCAAATGTCACATGAATTGACCATTTTCTTTATTTCTTTCGACATCCCAGGCCAAAATATTGCATCTCTTGCTCGTCGCATCATGCTATCATAACCAAGATGAGCTGCATGGTTTCGTTTTGATTGAGTTTTGCAGTTTTCTAGGAATCAGTATACGAGTTCTCTTTAGAATGATGCCGTCTTGGTAACCCACTGAATCTTTAAAATCGAAGTAAGGCTTTAATACTTCAGGAATTTTGTCTTTGCAATCAGGCCATCCTTCCTTGATTACAGACAATAATTCTTGCAGCTCTTCGTCGTTCGTGCTGGCGTCTCTTACTAACTTTAAAATTGAATCGTGGCAATTTTTCAGCGAATATCATTCTTACTAGTGTGTCCCTATTTTCCTCTTTGGGGCAGGCCCTGCTAAGGGTATCAGCTAACAATAAGCTTTTTCTACTTTTGTACTGATATTCAACATCGTACCAGTTCAACCTTATCATTAAAACCTGTAAACGCATTGAAGCTTGACTTAATGGCTTTTCGAGAATTGAGGCAACAGGCTTATGGTCATTATGAACAATAACACGTTGCCCAAAAGTATACTGGTCAAATCACTCTAAACCAAAAACCACAGTAAGAAATTCCTTTTCAATTTGAGTCCAGTTATGTTCGTTTCTAGCTAAGGTCCTTGATGAGTATTCTATTGGACCCCCCTCCTGCATAATGACTGCTCCAATACCATCCTTTCTGCTGTCCACCTGTAATGCAAGCTCCTTACTCTGATTAAAATAAACTATAACTGGTGTATGGGTGGCCTTTTCTTTGATCACTGAGAAAGCACGAGTACACTCATCATTCCATTCAAACTTTGCATTCTTTCTTGTCAGTTCTTGGATAGGTTCTAAATCCTCAGCCAGATTGGGTAAAAACCTTGATAGATATTACACCAATCCACAAAACCTCCGAATTCCAGAAATATCGGTAGGAGCAGGCATGTTTTTAATGGCCTTTACCTTATTTTCATCAACCGTCATATCGGATGATGTTAAACTCCAGAAACTGCATGCTGTGCTTTATTCCTATTCCTTTAGAATATCTATATAAACTGACTAACTTATTTACAGTTTTATAGGTATTGTAAACAAAAGATAAATATCATATGAGTAATATTACAATAGATTGGTTATTTACAGTAAAGTAGTTAGGTTGTTTTCAGATAACAGTACTGTATGTACACAATTAACTAAACAATTTGTCACCATAAACATGCAGATGATATCGTTTTGTGTGCTAAGAGAAGGGAAGACCTGGAAATTAAGCTCGAAAGATGGAGAGGAGCACCGGAGGACAGAGGAATGAGAATAAGCAGGACCAAGACAGAATACATGTGTTCCACCAATGAGGGCGAGGGTAGAAAAAGTAGTAGGTTGAGTGGACAGGAAATAGAGTAGACAAGTTTTATGCAGGCAGGCTGAAACAACTGGAGATCTGCCCATGGATTTATTTGTGACCAGAGAGTACCACTAAGACTGAAGGGAAAATTCCACAAGAAGGTCATAAGAAAAGCAATTTACTGTTGTACAGAGGCAGCAAACCTAAGGAAAACGGATGAGAAAAAAGATGGATGTAGCAGAAATGAAAATGCTAAGGTGGATGTCTGGAGTGACAAGAAAAGATAGAATTAGGAATGACTACATCAGAGGAACCATAAAGGTTTGAAAATATCAAAGAAAGTTCAGAAGGAAGATTGAGATGGTATGGACATCTACTGAGGAGAGGAGGAGGATCATTTGGGGAGGCATACTATGGAAATCGAAGTTCAAGGTAGAAGAAGAAGGGGAAGACCAAGAAGATGGAAGGACTGTGTACGGGAGGACTTGAGAGAGAAGAGAATTAATAAAGCAGTAGTGTAGAATAGAAATAGTTAGAAAAGGCAACCCCATATAGAAATGGGAATAGCTGAAGAAGACAATAAAGTTTTTGTGTTTTCCTAATTATTAATACATAATTTTGGCTATGAAGGTTATTAGTAGTGATAAGTCATATAGAAATGACTGTTGATACAGGTAGTGAGGCGCCTAGCCTGATACATCAAATTTAAGGAAATATGTGACATACACAGTGAAAGGCATGAAGAGAGTGCCTGTTCAAACAAAGAAATCTCTAAGAATTCTATTAGGGAGTTCAAAGGGCTTGTGAGGCCAAGGGCTTTATTCCTGAACAAGTTTTTTATTGTGATGAAATGGACTTCTTTTGGAAACAGATGCCAAAGAGGACCTACATCACCCTGGTGGAGAAAGCCGTCCTGGAACATAGGCCTATGAATTATAGATATACTGTATCTGTTATGTCGGAACGCATGAGAGGAATACTCTAATATTTTGAAAAATATCTTGGTTTTCAAGAAAATTTGTGCTATGGTAAACAAATTAAACTGGAAGTGGAGGGCCACCAGAAAAGCCCGTAAAACTAGGCAGTTTTTCAGTGAAGGTTCCAAAGGTGTTTGGACCCAGTGTGAAAAAATACCCTTGGGAAAATCAGTTGCAACTAAGGCAATTCTCCTCAGTAACAATCCAACTGCTTACCCTTCAGACCTGGAGGAGTTAAGCTTCATAACTGAAGTTTTTACACACCCAATATGACACCCTTATCCAGCCCAAAGATCAATAGACAATGCAGAATGTTAAGCTCTAGACAAGGGCACTTTTTCAGAGGTGCTTTAGAGTCATCTTAAATTCAAAATTAACACTCAAAAAGTTTTTGAAGAACCATTTTAACCTTCTTTCCCACTCAATCTCTATTAGCAAAGTTGGGTAGATGTGACATCCAGAACTAAGAGGAAGTTTTGGCTAGACTGCATAGGGTCTTCAAACATATTAAACATAACCATTAACCTGTTATCAAGAACATTGTTTATCTTGGCAATTCCATGGGCTTGGATGTTAATGATGGTGTTGAGGAGTTTGTTGATTACTACAGAAGAGACCTTGCCTAAGAAGAATTCCAAGACCATTAGAAAGAGCAGCAGTAGCTAAGGAAATATCTACTGAGAAGGAAGAGGGATAGACGTTGCTCCTAGTTCAGGTATAAAGGAAGATGAGGTAACTGTCGAACAGTGTCCTTTACATTTACATTTTAATGTCTGTAATACAGTGGGTAATTTTTGACACATTCTGCAACATAGGAAGAAGCAAACTTCTTTGAACCGTTTATTTATACTGAGAAAGGGCTCCAATAGCTCTCAATCAGGAGCAGTACAGAGGCAAAGTCTTTAAAATTAAAATAGTACCAGAGCAAGTTTATCCGATGTAATGGAAGGGTACTCACCTTCCAAACAATATTTTTTCATCATCTTCCACTGAGGTCATTAATCCCCTTGATACTTGTAAAGTGAAGTTCAGTTTCCGTCATTTAATCTATTCATTGTATTTTGTATGATATTTTTAAACAGAGGTATTTTATATTTTGTATGACTATACTCTTATAATGAGTTATTATTGAGGTTTAGAATTGGGTAATTCTATATATATTCTTTATTATAAAATTAACTTGGTGTTTGAAGAGCTTTCTGAAATTAATTAATTTTTATTTCATGGGTTCCACTGTACAATATTGTTTAATTGGAATGGTACTAAAACGGTATGCCTACGGACATTATGCCTATGGACACTACGCCTACTGAACATTTTGCCTATGAACACTATGGCTACCAGACATTATGCCTGAAGTACATTTTTTATGCAATAGCAAGCAGCTGATTCGTAAACTAGTGAGGTATTCTTGAGCAATCATTATCAACCTAACCAATGAAATAGGGACTTTCCTCGAAAAACAAAAGGAATTTAAACCCCATATCCCTGCTGGTAGACTTAGAAAGAGCGTTGAATTCTATCAAAAGACACTTTGCACGGAGTCAAATCAGTGGTTGTCTGATCCACTTTAGACAATGTGATTGACGAAGAATTAAAGCCAAATACTTGCCAGCAGGTATGAGGTATGTACAAAAATGCACTGCTGATTAAATCACTTCAGGCTCTTACTTTTGTTCCTTTTCAAGATGTTAGCCACATATATGAACAATTTATGACTGCATTAGACGAGGAGACTTTCTAACCTATTTCGAGGCCACATGGATTGGGATTGTGCAACAAGAATGAAGAAGACAGCCTGCTTTTCCACAAGAACTTTAAAATGTCAATGAAAGAGTTGTACAAGACTTGTTACACACCAACAGTTTGATGTAAGGCTGGCTCAGGGCCTTCGATCTATAAGTCGCTATTCCACATCCAACTTTTTATCGACTTTTAGACTGATTGCATAAAGAGCAAGTTGACAACAAACTCCCCCTTGAACAAACCAATGGTGTAGTTGCATTGCCACTGATTAAGGAAAAATACTATTATGTCAATCAATGCCCGAACAACCTTATTCAGAAGTATGTCACTATCCTGATTCTTGGATATCTGTGGCACTGCCCAAAATTTATAGATTTTTCTAAATTGTCCATTCATTCTACATTTATTTTCAGTATATTATAATCAACTTTTTTTTGTCTTATTGTATTTTAAATTTTTACTGAGATTTTAGAATATTACTTTTTGATAAAATCCATTTTATTTTGTTTTATCTTATTCTTGTTTTATACTTATGACTGTCATATACATTTTTAGAAATAAGATGAAAACGGTGCCTTAACTGAACTGAGTTTGTTAGGTATAATTTATATTAAGCATAATGTTACATTAGTCATAATGACCATTAGGCATAACGACCGATATGCATAAGGTCTGGTAAACATAATGTCTGATAGGCAAACTGTCCGTAGACAAATTATCCATTGGCAAATTGTCCGTATGCAAACGGTCCTGCCACATATGCAAACGGTCCTGCTACGAATGGGACATCTGGGTCAAATATCTAGACCTGAAGGATTTCTCTGTATGAGAAGGAAACAATTGCAGCAAGGTTAAAGTAGGTAGTAGGTTGACTAAGGCAGGATTAATAGAGTACTCTATCAATCCTAGACTAAGGTACCAGCCACACGTTAAGAAACTACCTCTAGAGAGTGATTGGATCCTCTGACTGGTCAGCTAGTCAAACATTGGATCCCTCTCTGGTTATGGTTCATTTTTCTTTTTCCTACACGTAAACTGATTATTATATCCAAGATTTTACAAATTCTCCACTTTCCCTATACATCTGGCAACACCTAGCAAACCACACCATTCTTATTCACTCTCATGTTAACTGCTGTAATTTTTCAGTGCTTACTTTCCACTTGGTATGGGTAGAAGACACTTTATCTATGGTAAGCAGCTTTTCAAGGGGGCCAATCAGAAATCGAACCCAGGTTCTAAAATCTTGGTAGTACCATAGCCTCTTTACCATGGTCTTCCACTGCCATGAGCTAGAGCTCTCTTGCTTGAAAGTACACTCAGGCACACTGCTCTCTCAGATTTTTTTTCCTCTTGTTTTTTCTTAAATAGTGTAATGGGCAAGCTTAATACAAGGGACAAGGATGCCGGCTGGTTTATAGAGGTTGCCTTTTCCCCAATATGTTCCTTTATATTACCCTTCATCTTCCATCATGTTCTACTCTAATCCCTGTACATTCTCCATCTTCTTTTTCTGCTTTACTCCCTGTTTGTCCCCTATCATCTTTTTTGCTCTACTCCCTGTTTGTCCTCTATGTCTTTTTTCTGTACTTCCTGTTTATCCTCTATCTTCTTATTTTTTTCTCTACTCCCTGTACGTCTGCTATGTATTTCTTATGTATTCACTGTTATTCATCTATCATATTTTTTTCTACAACCTGAACGTCCTTCATCTTTTCCTCCGTTGGTCCTCCATCTTTATTTCGCTTTACTCTCGTTCTTCCATCTACTTTTTGCTCTTCTCCCTGTATTATTATTATTATTATTATTATTATTATTATTATTATTATTATCATTACTGTACTTACTAAGCTACAACCCTAATTGAGAAAGCAGGATGCTATAAGCCCAGGGGCTCCAACAGGGAAAATATCCCAGGAAGGAAAGGAAAAAAGGAAAAATAAAGTATTTTAAGAACAGTAACATCAAAATAAATATTTCCTTTATAAACTATAAATACGTTAGCAAAATAATAGGAAGAGAAATGATATAGAATAGTGTGCCTGGGTGTACCCTCAAGCAAGAGAACTCTAACCCAAGACAGTGGAAGACCATGGTACAGAGGCAATGGCACTTCCCAAGACTAGAGAACAATGGTTTGCTTTTTGAGTGTCCTTCTCCTAGAAGAGCTGCTTCCCATAGCTAGAGAGTCTCCTCTGCCTTATCAAGAGGAAATTGGCCACTGAACAATTACATTGCAGTAACCCTATGGGTGAAATAGAATTATTTAGTGATCTCAGTGTTGCCAGGTGTATGAGGACAGAGGAGAATCTGTAAAGAATAGGCCAGACTATTTGGTGTATGTGTAGGCAAAGGGAAAGTGAACCTTAACCAGAGAGAAGGATCTAATGTAGTACTGTCTGGACAGTTTAAGCACCCCATAACTTTCTAGCGGTAGTATCTCAACGGGTGGCTGGTACCTCCGTCTTCCTTATTAGCTCTATTTCCTGTTTGTCCATATCTTTCCTTTTTTGCTCTGCTTCCTATTGGTTCTCTATCTTCTTTTTTTCTCCTGTTTTTAATCCAATTTCTGTTTTCTTTTTTTGCCCTACTCCCTGTTCATCATCCATCTTTTTTTGGCTCCATTCCCATTTCGTCCTATTTCTTTTTTTGCTCTACTCCTTGTTTGCCCTCCATCTTTTTTCTCTAATTCCGGGTCGCTCTGCCTTTCTTTTTTTCTATTTTTTTTTTTTTGCTCTACTCCCCGTTTGTCCGCCCTCTTTTTTTTTGTCCATCCTGTTTTTTCCTCCATTCCCTGTTTGACTTCCATCTTTTTTTTCTCTACTCCCTGTTTTTCCTCCATCTTTTTTTCTCTACTCCCAGTTCGCCCTCCATTTTTTGCTCTACTTCCTGTTTGTCCTCCATATTTCTTTTACTCTATTCCATGTGTTCGTCCTCCGTCTATTTTTCTCTACTCCCTGCTCCTCCCCCATTTTTTATTTTTTTTTTTTACTCGCTGTTGTCCTCCATTAACTTTTTTTCCAATTCCCTGTTTGCGCTCTAGTTTTTTTACTTCATGTTCGTCCTCCATTTTCTTTTTTTTCTCTCTCTCTTTACTTCCTGTATGTCCTTCATCTTTTTTTCTATACTCACTATTCGTCCTCCAACTTTTCTCTTATTCTACTCCCTGTTCATCCTTTATCTTAAATTTCTTTACTCTATTTCTGTTTGTCCTCTATCTTCTATTTTTGCTCTACTCCCTGTTCGTTATATATCATCTTTTTTCTTTCTACTCCCAGCTCGTCCTTTATCTTTTCTTTCTCTACTACATTAGTCCTCCATCTTATTTTTTTCTCTCTACTCCCTGTTTTTCCCCCGTCTTCTTTTTGCTCTTCTCTCCTATTGTTTTCTCTTATTTCCTGTCTGTCGTCTTTCTTTTTGTTTTTGCTCTGCACCCTGTTTGTCATCCAACTTCTTTTTCTACTCCCTATTCGTCATACATTTCATTTTCTTGTTTTCTGCTCTACTTCCTGCTCGTCCTCAACCCACGTTTATTTGGCTCTTATCCTTGTTCTTACTCCATCTTTTTTTGCTCCATTCCCTTTTTTTACTCCTTTCTTTGCTATACTCCCTGTTTATCCTCTGTCTTTTTGCTCTATTCCCTATTCGTCCTTCATCGTTTTTCTCTACTCAATGTTCGTCCTCTATATTTTATGTTTGCTCTACTCCCTGTTCGTCCTCTATCTTTTATTTCTCAACTCCCTGTTTATCCATTTTCTTTCTTTTGTGCTTTACTCCTTGTATGTCCTCAATCTTTTTTTTTCTACTCTCTCTCTTTACCCTCCATCTGTTTTCCATATTCCATGTTCGTCCTACTGTACATTTTTTCTCTCTACTCCCTACTATTCTACATTTACTTTTATTTTCTTCTATTCCCAGTTCGTTCTCCTTTTTTCTTTTTTTTTTTTTTTGCTCTACACACTCTTTGAACTCCATCTTCGTCTTTTTATTTTTACCCCACTCCCTGTTCACCCACAATCTTTTTTCACGGCTCCCTCTTAGTTCCCTTTTTTTCCTGTAGTCCCTGTTCATCCTCTATCTTTTTTCACTGCTCCCTTTGTTCCCTTTTTTTCCTCCCTGTTCATCCTCTTATCTTTTTTCACTGCTCCCTCTTTGTTCCCTCTTTTCCCTCTATTCCCTGTTCATCCTCTATCTTTTTTCAATGCTCCCTCTTTGTTCCCTTTTTTTCCTCTACTACCTGTTCATCCTCTATCTTTTTTCACGACTCCCTGTTTGTTCCCCTTTTTTTTCCTCTACTCCCTGTTCATCCTCTATCTTTTTCCAATGCTCCCTCTTTGTTCCCTTTTTTTCCTCTAGTCCTTGTTCATCCTCTATCTTTTTCACTGCTCCCTCTTTGTTCCCTTTTTTTCCCTCTACTCCCTGTTCATCCTCTATCTTTTTTCACTGCTCCCTCCTTGTTCCCTATTTTTCCTCAACTCCCTGTTCATCCTCTATATTTTTCACTGCTTCCTCTTTGTCCGCATTTATTTCCTCTACTCCCTGTTCATCTTCTATCTTTTTTCACTGCTCCCTCTTTGTTCCCTTTTTTATCCTCTACTCCCTGTTCAACCTCTATCTTTTTTCACGGCTCCCTCTTTGTTCCATTGTTTTTCCTCTACTCCCTGTTCATCCTCCATCTTCACTATTCCCTCTTCGTTCCATTTTTTTCCTCCACTCCCTGTTCACCCTATATCTGTTTTCACTGCTCCCTCTTTGTTCCTTTTTTCCTCTACTAGCTTTTCATCCTCTATCTTTTTTCACAACTCCCTCTTCGTTCCCTTTTTTTTCCTCTACTCCCTGTTCATCCTCTATCTTTTTTCACAGCTCCCTCTTTGTTCCCTTGTTTTCCTTTACTCCCTGTTCAACGCCCAATCTTTTTTTCTCTGCTCCCTCTTTGTTCCCTTTCTTTTCTCTACTCCCTATTCATCCCCTATCTTTTTCTATAGCTCCCTTTTTGTTCCCTTTTTTTCTCTCTACTCCCTGTTCACCGTAAATCTCTTTTCACTGCTCCCTCTTTTTTTCCGTTTTTTTTTTCTCTACTCCCTGTTCATCCTCTATACTTTTTCACTGCTCCTTCTTTGTTCCCTTTTTTCCCTCTACTCCCTGTTCATCCTCTATTTCTTTTCACTGCTCCCTCTTTGTTCCCTTTTTTTCCTCTTCTCCCTTTTCATCCTCTATCTTTTTCCAGTGCTCCCTCTTTGTTTCCTTTTTTTCCTCTTCTCCCTTTTCATCCTCTATCTTTTTCCAGTGCTCCCTCTTTGTTCCCTTTTTTACCCTACTCTTTGTTCATCCTCCATCTTTTGTCACTGCTACCTCCTTGTGCCCTTTGTTCCCTCCACTCCCTGTTCATCTTCTATCTTTTTTCACTGCACCCTGTTTGCTCCCTTTTATTCCCCATACTCCTTGTTCATCCTCTATATTCTGTCACTGCTCCCTCTTTGTTGCATTTTTCCCTCTACTCCCTGTTCATCCTCTATCTATTCTCACTGTTCCCTTTTTTTCTGCAACTCCCTGTTCATCCTCTATCTTTTTTCACTGTTCCCTCTTTGTTACCTTTTTTTCCTCTACTCCCTGTTCATCCTCATTTCTTTTTTCACTGCTCCCTCTTTGTTACCGTTTTTTCCTCTACTCCCTGTTCATCCTCTACTCCCTGTTCATCCTCTATCTTTTTTCACTGGATCCTCTTTGTTCCCTTTTTTCCCTCTACTCCCTGTTTACCCTCTATCTTTTTTCACTGCTCCCTCTTTGTTCCCTTTTTATCCTCTACTCCCTGTTCACCCTCTATCTTTCCTCACTGCTCCCTCTTTGTTCTTTTTTTATCCTCTACTCCCTGTTCACCCTCTATCTTTTCTCACTGCTCCCTCTTTGTTTGCTTTTTTGTTCCCTCTACTCCCTGTTCATCTTTTATCCTTTTTCATTGCTCCCTCTTTGTTCCCTTTATTTCCCTCTACTCTCTGTTCATCCTCTATCTTTTTCACTGTTCCCTCTTTTATCCCTTTTTTTGCCCTCTACTCTCTGTTCATCCTTTACCCTTTCTCACTGCTCCCTCTTTGTTCCCTTTTTATCCTCTACTCCCTGTTCACCCTCTATCTTTTCTCACTGCTCCCTCTTTGTTTGCTTTTTTGTTCCCTCTACTCCCTGTTCATCTTTTATCCTTTTTCATTGCTCCCACTTTGTTCCCTTCATTTCCCTCTACTCTCTGTTCATCCTCTATCTTTTTCACTGTTCCCTCTTTTATCCCTTTTTTTTTCTCTACTCCCTGTTCATCATGTATCTTTTTTCATTGCTCCCTCTTCGTTCCCCTTCTTTCCCTCTACTTCCTGTTCATCCTCTATCTGTTTTCACTGCTACCTCTTTGTTCCATTTATTTCTCTACACTCTGTTCATCCTTTTATCTTTTTTCACTGCTTCCCCTTTGTTCCTTTTTTTCCTCTCCTCCCTGTTCATCCTCTACCTTTTTTTCATTGCTCCCTCTTTGTTCTCTTTCTTTTCCTCTATTCCCTGTTCATCCTTTATATTTTTTCACTGCCCTCTATGTTCCTTTTTTTTTCTTTACTCCCTGTTCATCCTTTATCTTTTTTCACTGCTCCCTCTTTGTTCCCTTTTTTTTCCATTTACTCCCTCTTCATCCTCTATCTCTTTTCACTGCTCCTTCTTTGTTTACTTTTTTTTCCTCTGTTCCTTGTTCATCTTCTATCTTTTTTCACTGTTCCCTCTTTGTTCCCTTTTTCCCCTCTACGCCCTGTTCATCATCTATCTCTTTTCACTGCTTCCTGTCTGTTCCTTTTTTTTTCTACTCCATGTTCATCCTCTATCTTTTTTCACTGCTCCCTCTTTCTTCCTTTTTTTGCCTCTACTCCCTGTTCATCCTCTATCTTTTTTCACTTCTCTCTCTTTATTCCCTTTTTTTCCTCTCCTCCCTGTTCATCCTCTATCTTTTTTCACTGCTCCCCCTTTGTTCCCTCTTTTCCCTCTACTCCGTATTCATCCTCTATCTTTTTTCACTGCTCCATCTTTGTTCCCTTTTTTCCTCTACTTCTTGTTCATCATCTATCTTTTTTCACTGCTCCCACTTTCTTCCCTTTTTTTCTACTGCTTTTTCATCCTTTATCTTTTTTCACTGCTCCCTCTTTGTTCCCTTTTTTTCCTTCTACTCCCTGTTCATCCTCTATGTTTTATTACTGCTCCTTCTTTTTTCCCTTTTTTTCCTCTTCTCCCTGTTCATCCTTTCTATTTTGTTACTGCTCCCTCTTTTTTCCCTTTTTCTTCCTCTACTCCCTGTTCATCCTCTATATTTTGTTACTGCTCCCTCTTTTTTCCCTTTTTCTTCCTCTATTCCCTGTTCATCCTCTATATTTTCTTACTGCTCCCTCTTTTTTCCCTTTTTCTTCCTCTACTCCCTGTTTATCCTCTATATTTTGTTACTGCTCCCTCTTTTTTTCCCTTTTTCTTCCTCTACTCCCTGTTCATCCTCTATATTTTTTACTGCTCCCTCTTTTTTCCATTTTTTTCCTCTTCTCCCTCTACATCCTCTATATTTTGTTACTGCTCCCTCTTTTTTCCCTTTTTTCCCTCTACTCCCTGTTCATCCTCTATATTTTGTTACTGCTCCCTTTTTTCCCTTTTTTTTCCTCTACTCCTTGTTCATCCTCTATATTTTGTTACTGCTCCCTTTTTTTTCCTTTTTTTCCCCCTACTCCCTGTTTATCCTCTATATTTTGTTACTGCTCCCTTTTTTTTCCTTTTTTTTCCTCTACTCCCTGTTTATCCTCTATATTTTGTTACTGCTCCCTTTTTTTTCCTTTTTATTCTTCTACTCCCTGTTTATCCTCTATATTTTGTTACTGCTCCCTCTTTTTTTTCCCTTTTTTTCCTGTACTTCCTGTTCATCCTATATATTTTGTTACTGCTCCCTCTTTTTTCGCTTCTTTTCCCTCTACTCCCTGTTCATCCTCTATATTTTGTTACTTCTCCCTCTTTTTTCCCTTTTTCTTCCTCTACTCCCTGTTCATCCTCTATATTTTGTTACTGCTCCCTCTTTTTTCCCCTTTTTTTTACCTCTACTCCCTGTTCATCCTCTATATTTTGTTACTGCTCCCTTTTTTCCTCTACTCCCTGTTCATCCTCTGTATTTTGTTACTGCTCCCTCTTGTTTCCCTTATTCTTCCTCTACTCCCTGTTCATCCTCTATATTTTGTTAATGCTCCCTCTTTTTTTCCATTTTTTTCCTCTACTCCCTGTTCATCCTTTCTATTTTGTTACTGCTCCCTCTTTTTTCACTTTTTTTCCTCTACTCCCCGTTTATCATCTATATTTTGTTACTGCTCCGTCTTTTTTCCCTTTTTTTTCCTCTACTCCCAGTTCATCCTCTATATTTTGTTAATGCTCCTTCTTTTTTCCCTTTTTTTCCTCTCCTCCCTGTTCATCCTCTATCTTTTTTCACTGCTCCCCCTTTGTTCCCTCTTTTCCCTCTACTCCGTGTTCATCCTCTATCTTTTTTCACTGCTCCATCTGTGTTCCCTTTTTTCCTCTACTTCTTGTTCATCATCTATCTTTTTTCACTGCTCCCACTTTCTTCCCTTTTTTTCTACTGCTTTTTCATCCCTTATCTTTTTTCACTGCTCCCTCTTTGTTCCCTTTTTTCCTTCTACTCCCTGTTCATCCTCTATATTTTGTTACTGCTCCCTCTTTTTTCCCTTTTTTTCCTCTTCTCCCTGTTCATCCTTTCTATTTTGTTACTGCTCCCTCTTTTTTCCCCTTTTTTCCTCTACTCCCGGTTTATCATCTATATTTTGTTACTGCTCCGTCTTTTTTCTCTTTTTTTTCCTCTACTCCCTGTTCATCCTCTATATTTTGTTACCGCTCCCTTTTTTTTCCTTTTTTTCCTCTACTCCGTTTATCCTCTATATTTTGTTACTGCTCCCTTTTTTTCCTTTTTTTCCCTCTACTCCCTGTTTATCCTCTATATTTTGTTACTGCTCCCTTTTTTTCCTTTTTATTCCTCTACTCCCTGTTTATCCTCTATATTTTGTTACTGCTCCCTCTTTTTTCCCTTTTTTCCTCTACTCCCTGTTCATCCTATATATTTTGTTACTGCTCCCTCTTTTTTCCCTTCTTTTCCCTCTACTCCCTGTTTATCCTCTATATTTTGTTACTGCTCCCTTTTTTTTCCTTTTTTTTTCCTCTACTCCCTGTTCATCCTCTATATTTTGTTACTGCTCCCTCTTTTTTCCCCTTATTTTTTTGCCTCTACTCCCTGTTCATCCTCTACATTTTGTTACTGCTCCCTTTTTTCCCTCTACTCCCTGTTCATCTTCTATATTTTGTTACTGCTCCCTCTTTTTCTCTACTCCCTGTTCATCCTCTATATTTTGTTACTGCTCCCTTTTTTCCCCTTTTTTCCCTCTACTCCCTATTCATCCTCTATATTTTTTTACTGCTCCCTTTTTTTCCCTTTTTTTCCCTCTACTCCCTGTTCATCCTTTATATTTTGTTACTGCCCCTTTTTTTCCCTTTTTTCTGCTCTACTCCCTGTTCATCATCTTATCTTTTTTCACTGCTCCCTCTTTGTTCCCTCTTTTCCCTCTATTCCCTGTTCATCCTCTATCTTTTTTCAATGCTCCCTCTTTGTTCCCTTTTTTTCCTCTACTACCTGTTCATCCTCTATCTTTTTTCACGACTCCCTGTTTGTTCCCCTTTTTTTTTCCTCTACTCCCTGTTCATCCTCTATCTTTTTCCAATGCTCCCTCTTTGTTCCCTTTTTTTCCTCTAGTCCTTGTTCATCCTCTATCTTTTTCACTGCTCCCTCTTTGTTCCCTTTTTTTCCCTCTACTCCCTGTTCATCCTCTATCTTTTTTCACTGCTCCCTCCTTGTTCCCTATTTTTCCTCAACTCCCTGTTCATCCTCTATATTTTTCACTGCTTCCTCTTTGTCTGCATTTTTTTCCTCTACTCCCTGTTTATCCTCTATTTTTTTAACTGCTCCTTCTTAGTTCCCTTTTTTTCTCTATTCCCTGTTCATCTTCTATCTTTTTTCACTGCTCCCTCTTTGTTCCCTTTTTTATCCTCTACTCCCTGTTCAACCTCTATCTTTTTTCACTGCTCCCTCTTTGTTCCATTGTTTTTCCTCTACTCCCTGTTCATCCTCCATCTTCACTATTCCCTCTTCGTTCCATTTTTTTCCTCCACTCCCTGTTCACCCTATATCTGTTTTCACTGCTCCCTCTTTGTTCCTTTTTTCCTCTACTAGCTTTTATCCTCTATCTTTTTTCACAACTCCCTCCTCGTTCCCTTTTTTTTCCTCTACTCCCTGTTCATCCTCTATCTTTTTTCACAGCTCCGTCTTTGTTCCCTTGTTTTCCTTTACTCCCTGTTCAACGCCCAATCTTTTTTCTCTGCTCCCTCTTTGTTCCCTTTCTTTTCTCTACTCCCTATTCATCCCCTATCTTTTTCCATTGCTCTCTTTTTGTTCCCTTTTTTTCTCTCTACTCCCTGTTCACCGTAAATCTCTTTTCACTGCTCCCTCTTTTTTTCCGTTTTTTTTTCTCTACTCCCTGTTCATCCTCTATACTTTTTCACTGCTCCTTCTTTGTTACGTTTTTTCCCTCTACTCCCTGTTCATCCTCTATTTCTTTTCACTGCTCCCTCTTTGTTCCCTTTTTTTCCTCTTCTCCCTTTTCATCCTCTATCTTTTTCCAGTGCTCCCTCTTTGTTCCCTTTTTTTCCTCTTCTCCCTTTTCATCCTCTATCTTTTTCCAGTGCTCCCTCTTTTTCAATATTAATCTTACCCGATAATCATGTAGCTGTAAACTCTGTTGCCGACAGAAATCTACGGTAGGGATACGCCAGCGATCGCTATACAGGTGGGGGTGAACACAACAGCGCCATCTGTGGTCAGGTACTCCAGTACTTCTTGTCAACACCACCTCAATTTTTCCTCTGTCGTGCCTCCGGCTAGACCTACATGGATACGCTGTTGATTCTGGAGTTATTGCTCACGATTTGGTGATGTATTTGCTCTAGAGTTTAGCCTTCGCTATTCAGGAAGCTTTATCATTAGCTTAGCAAGTTTTTGGAATTAATTTGATTTAATTTTTGATTTAATTTTGGTGACGAAGAGAGTATGAACTCTTTCACTTTTAATGGCCGACCCTTCCCTTAGACGGAAGTGTTGGTGTCGAAGAGAGTATAGACTCTCTTTCTTAATTTTGCTTAACAAAAGTTATAGATTTATTTTATATCTCTCCGCCTTTTATAGGCCTCTTCGATTAACTTCCTTTTATTATAAACTTATTAAAATTAATTTTTATATTTGTTTATATTCGACCTTTCCTAATAGTAGGCGGTCTTTTCTTGGAACCGAAGTTAATTAACATTGAGCCCGTCATTTCGTTTTTACCTGTTAACATATTATGCTATTTTAATGTTTTTGAAAGAATTTCTTTGATAGTCTCGTACTGTTTTCAAAGTTGAACTAACGTTTTGTTTTGTCTCTGCAGTTGTTGACGTTCAGAACGTTCAACTTGCGCTCTATCGTTACGATAGAGAGAGAGTATTCACGGTGTCACGTTGCAGTAAGAGTAAACCGATTCTAGCGTTTTGTTCATTCTTTCTTAGCTTAAATGGTTTTAATTCTAATAAAGGAACTTTTTATTTGGGAAATCTTTCAGTTTTTTTTTCCTTTAACAATAATATGTTTTAACGATATATATAATTGGGCTCATCTCTCAGGTTCTAAGTCAAGAGAGAGAGAGAGAGAGATAGAGACGGAGGGACAGAGAGGAGGATAAACGTTTCGTTCAAGCGGGTAACGTTGTTATCGTTTTTGCTCTTCTCCCTAGTCTCTTTAGGGGAAGAAGGTAAACGTTTCTAGAGTTTTATTCTTGTTCCCAGGCTTTATGCGGTGAGAGATTTTAAACGTAGTTTATTTGATCTAGTGTTTAGTCTCTTTTCCAGCCACTGAATTATTTATCTTTCATTATGTTTTTCTGTTACATTGTAATACTGTTTTCGCAATTACTAACTTTTAATGAAGGATAGAATTGCGTGTTTCAGGTACAAACCACTTAAAGTTTCGAGTTCAGTGAAATAAGTGCAAACAGAAAATCAAAAGTGATAAAGTGATAAGCGCAAAGTGTTACAGTGTTGCGTTCGAGGGTTCGTCTGTTCGTGCCAGTTGTTCGCCTAGTCTGGGACCTCTTACAAGCTCCCAAGCCCAGGGGAGAAGTAACGTCGAAGGACTTATGGGTTCATCAGGCCTTGATCGACGAACAGACGTTTCCCTCCGTGGTTTCGGGTGTAACCAACTCACGTAGCCGACGTGATCACCCCACCCACACAAAGACGAGAGAGCCCATTTATTCCTCGTCTGCGGAAGAGGTTTCTCGCAGAAACCATGGACCAAATCTTGCAGCTTTTAAGTGCAAGTCGGTCCCTTCCGCGCAAGTCCAACTCCTAGGTGGAGCCATTAGCACTGGGTCAGTTCGGACTTGCTGCAGTACGACAACTGCACACCTCCCAGAGAGGCAAGGTGGTACCGCAACAGGCAGTAACTCCGTCTGTTGCCGCACCAGCTGTTTTAGACCCTCAGTCTCAACGGACAGTAGCTCCGTTTGTTGTTGTCTTTCTTAGACTCTAGTGGTCTATGCTGCAGACAATGCAGTCTCAGCTTGCGGTGTTGATGCAGGAGTTTCAGGCAGAGAAGGTTAGCACACCTCCTCCTGCGAGCGCTCCTCCACCTCTGCGCAGTCCACCCTGCCAGACGTATGATGTTGAGGCTCCTCCTGCCTCCATGCGTGAGCTGCCGCATTGGGAGTTGCCAGGTACCAGCGCTATGCAGCAACCTCCACTTTCCTTGAGGCAGGAGCCTCTTGCTATGCGGCAACCTCCTCAACCCTTGAGGCAGGAGCCTCATGCTTTGCAGCAACCTCCTCTTCCCTTGAGGCAGGAGCCTCATGCGTTGCGGCAACCTCCTCCATCCTTGAGGCAGCAGCCTCATGCGTTGCAGCAACCTCCACCATCCTTGAGGCAGCAGCCTCAGGCTATGCGGCAACCGCCTCAACTCTTGAGGCAAGAGCCTCAACTCTTGAGGCAAGAACCTCAACTCTTGAGGCAAGAGCCTCAACTCTTGAGGCAAGAGCCTCAACTCTTGAGGCAAGAACCTCAACTCTTGAGGCAAGAGCCTCAACTCTTGAGGCAAGAGCCTCTCTCTGCGCAGCTACCTCCTCAACCCTTGAGGCAGACGCAACTCTTGAGGCAGGAACCTCATGCTATGCGGCAACCTCCTCTAACCATGAGGCAGGAGCCTCATGCTATGAGGAGCCTCATGCTATGCGGCATCCTCCTCAAACCATGAGGCAGGAGCCTCATGCTATGCGGCATCCTCCTCAACCCATGAGGCAGGAGCCTCATGCTATGCGGCATCCTCCTCAACCCATGAGGCAGGGACCTCATGCTATGAGGAGCCTCATGCTATGCGGCATCCTCCTCAACCCATGAGGCAGGAGCCTCATGCTATGCGGCAACCTCCTCTACCCATGAGGCAGGAGCCTCATGCTATGCGGCATCCTCCTCAACCCATGAGGCAGGAGCCTCATGCTATGCGGCATCCTCCTCAACCCATGAGGCAGGAGTCTCATGCTATGAGGAGCCTCATGCTATGCGGCATCCTCCTCAAACCATGAGGCAGGAGCCTCATGCTATGCGGCAACCGCCTCAACCCATGAGGCAGGAGCCTCATACTATGCGGCATCCTCCTCAACGCATGCGGCATGAGCCTCATCCCTTGCAGCATGAGCCTCATCCCATGCAGCATGAGCCTCATACCATGCAGCATGAGCCTCATCCCATGCAGCATGAGCCTCATCCCATGCAGCATAAGCCGCACGCCATGCAACATGCTCTGCTTACCTTACAGCATGCTCTACATACAGCATGCTCTGCATACAGCATGCTCTGCATACCTTACCGCATGCTCCTCAGTCACACATCTTTGGTTGTTGCCAACTCACTAGACTGTCAAGCAGTTTCATAACGTTGCCTTCTAGTCTGCTGCTTTTGCACCAGTGAAACCCTCACTGAGAGAACTTAGCTTTTCTCGGATATGGTTCCTGTAGATGAGAAAGTGCTATTCTCCCTCCTTCTGATATTCCCTTGAGGACTCTGTCATTTGGAGAGGAGCCTTTAGCTGCTTAGCCTCCTATGGACTTTTATTTAAGCATAACATGCTTCCAGGGAGGGTAATGGTTCCACTTCAGTCGCTAACCCCGTCTGTTACCACACCTGCTCCCATAGACCTTGAGCTTTGTTGCAAGACATGCAGTCCAAGCTTAGTCCTTGTTAGAGGATTTTTTTGTTTACGGAGTCAGTGTGTCACTGGGAAGACGTTCAACAACCAGCAGAAGTGACTTGTTGTGACGCAGTGCGGCAACCTCAGCAACCCGATAAGGAGTTGTCTGTACGACCCAGACAGTCTAGACAGCTTCGGGTTGTCGCTGTACTTCCTCGCTTCCCCATGGTTGACAGTTCACAGACTGTGCTGCAGTACCATGATCTTGTGTCCGGCTCCGTCAGACGACTAGCTTTTAAGAGCTCCCACAAGTCGTCGCTGTCTGGAGATTCTCAGATGGACTATGGATCTGACGAAGGAACTGGGCCTCCTGGTCAATTTTGAGGAGTCCCAGCTCGTCCCATCCCAGACCATTGTCTACCTGGGTATGGATCTTCAGAGTCGAGCTTTTCGGGCTTTTCCGTCGGCCCCAAGGATCTACTAAGCCCTAGAATGCATCCAGAGCATGCTGAGAAGGAACCGATGCTCAGTCAGGTAGTGGATGAGTCTAACAGGGACACTTTCATCGCTGGCCCTGTTCATCGAGTTAGGGAGACGCCACCTCCTCCCCCTTCAGTATCATCTAGCGGCTCACTGGATAAAGGACATGACGCTAGAGACGGTCTCAGTTCCTGTTTCCGAAGAGAGGAGGTCTACTCTCACGTGGTAAAAGAACAGCTTTCTTCTCAAGGAAGTCTACCTTTGGCTGTTCAGAAACCCGACCGCCGTCTCTTCTCTGACGCATCAGACACGGGCTGGGGTGCGACTTTGGACGGACAGGAATGCTCGGGAACATGGAATCAGGAGCTAAGGACACTTCACATCTATTGCAAGGAGCTGTTGGCGGTTCATCTGGCCTTGATAAACTTCAAGTCCCTCCAGCTTAACAAGGTGGTGGAGGTGGACTCTGACAACACCACAGCCTTGGCTTACATCTCCAAGCAGGGAGGGACTCATTCGTGGAAGTTGTTCTAGATCGCAAGGGACCTCCTCATCTGGTCAAAAGATCGAAAGCTCACGCTGGTAACGAGGTTCATTCAGGGCGATATGAATGTCATGGCAGATCGCCTTAGCCGGAAGGGTCAGGTCATCCCCACAGAGTGGACCCTTCACAAGAATGTTTGCAGCAGACTTTGGGCCCTGTGGGGTCAGCCAACCATAGATCTGTTCGCTACCTCGATAACCTAGAGGCTCCCGTTGTATTGTTCTCCGATTCCAGACCCAGCAGCAGTTCACGTGGATGCTTTTCTGCTGGATTGGTCCCATCTCGACCTGTATGCATTCCCGCCGTTCAAGATTGTCAACAGGGTACTTCAGAAGTTCGCCTCTCGCAAAGGGACACAGCTGACGTTGGTTGGCTCCGCTCTGGCCCGCGAGAGAATGGTTCATAGAGGTACTGCAATGGCTGGTCGGCATTCCCAGGACTCTTCCTCTAGGAGTGGACCTTCTACGTCTACCTCACGTAAAGAAGGTACACCCAAACCTCCACGCTCTTCGTCTGACTGCCTTCAGACTTTCGAAAGACTCTCAAGGGCTAGGGGCTTTTCGAAGGAGGCAGCCAGAGCGATTGCCAGAGCAAGGAGGACATCCACTCTCAGAGTCTATCAGTCTAAAGGGGAAGTCTTCCGAAGCTGGTACAAGGCCAATGCAGTTTCCTCAACCAGTACCACTGTAACCCAGATTGCTGACTTCCTGTTACATCTAAGGAACGTAAGATCCCTTTCAGCTCCTACGATTAAGGGTTACAGAAGTATGTTGGCAGCGGTTTTCCGCCACACAGGCTTGGATCTTTCCACCAACAAAGATCTACAGGACCTCCTTAGGTCTTTTGAGACCTCAAAGGAACGTCGGTTGTCCACTCCAGGCTGGAATCTAGACGTGGTCCTAAGGTTCCTTATGTCATCAAGATTTGAACCTCTCCAATCAGCCTCTTTTAAGGACCTCACATTAAAAACTCTTTTCCTCGTGTGCTTGACAACAGCTAAAAGAGTAAGTGAGATCCACGCCTTCAGCAGGAACATAGTTTTCACATCTGAAACGGCTACATGTTCCTTGCAGCTCGGTTTTTTGCTAAACGAGCTTCCTTCACGTCCTTGGCCTAAGTCGTTCGAGATCCCAAGCCTGTCCAACTTGGTGGGGGACGAACTGGAGAGAGTACTTTGCCCAGTTAGAGCTCTTAGGTACTATCTAAAAAGGTCTTAACCTTTACGAGGACAATCAGAAGCCTTATGGTGTGATATCAAGAAGCCTTCTCTTCCAAGGTCTAAGAACTCAGTTTCTTACCTATTCAAGCTCCTGATTAGGGAAGCACATTCTCATCTGAAGGAAGAAGACCTTGCTTTGCTGAAAGTAAGGACACATGAAGTGAGAGCTGTGGCTACTTCAGTGGCCTTCAAACAGAACCGTTCTCTGCAGAGTGTTATGGATGCAACCTATTGGAGAAGCAAGTCAGTGTTCGCATCATTCTATCTCAAAGATGTCCAGTCTCTTTACGAGAACTGCTACACCCTGGGACCATTCGTAGCAACGAATGCAGTAGTAGGCGGGGGCTCAGCCACTACATTCCCATAATCCCATAACCCTTTTAACCTTTCTCTTGAATACTTTTTATGGGTTGTACGGTCGGCTAAGAAGCCTTCCACATCCTTGTTGATTTGGCGGGTGGTCAATTCTTTCTTGAGAAGCGCCGAGGTTAAAGGTTGTGATGAGGTCCTTTAGTATGGGTTGCAGCCCTTTATACTTCAGCACCTAAGAGTCGTTCAGCATCCTAAGAGGACCGCTACGCTCAGTAAGGAAGACGTACTTAATAAAGGCAGAGTAATGGTTCAAGTCGTCTTCCTTACCAGGTACTTATTTATTTTATGTTATTTTTGAATAACTAATAAAATAAAATACGGGATACTTAGCTTCTTTGTTAACATGTATGCTGGTCTCCACCCACCACCCTGGGTGTGAATCAGCTACATGATTATCGGGTAAGATTAATATTGAAAAATGTTATTTTCATTAGTAAAATAAATTTTTGAATATACTTACCCGATAATCATGATTTAATTGACCCACCCTTCCTCCCCATAGAGAACCAGTGGACCGAGGAAAAAATTGAGGTGGTGTTGACAAGAAGTACTGGAGTACCTGACCACAGATGGCGCTGTTGTGTTCACCCCCACCTGTATAGCGATCGCTGGCGTATCCCGACCGTAGATTTCTGTCGGCAACAGAGTTGACAGCTACATGATTATCGGGTAAGTATATTCAAAAATTTATTTTACTAATGAAAATAAAATTTTTTCCCTTTTTTACCCTACTCTTTGTTCATCCTCCATCATTTGTCCCTGCTCCCTCCTTGTGCCCTTTGTTCCCTCCACTCCCTGTTCATTTTCTATCTTTTTTCACTGCACCCTGTTTGCTCCCTTTTATTCCCCATACTCCTTGTTCATCCTCTATATTCTGTCACTGCTCCCTCTTTGTTGCATTTTTCCCTCTACTCCCTGTTCATCCTCTATCTATTCTCACTGTTCCCTTTTTTTCTGCAACTCCCTGTTCATCCTCTATCTTTTTTCACTGTTCCCTCTTTGTTACCTTTTTTTCCTCTACTCCCTGTTCATCCTCATTTCTTTTTTCACTGCTCCCTCTTTGTTACCTTTTTTTCCTCTACTCCCTGTTCATCCTCTCTATCTTTTTTCACTGGATCCTCTTTGTTCCCTTTTTTCCCTCTACTCCCTGTTTACCCTCTATCTTTTTTCACTGCTCCCTCTTTGTTCCCTTTTTATCCTCTACTCCCTGTTCACCCTCTATCTTTTCTCACTGCTCCCTCTTTGTTCCCTTTTTATCCTCTACTCCCTGTTCACCCTCTATCTTTTCTCACTGCTCCCTCTTTGTTTGCTTTTTTGTTCCCTCTACTCCCTGTTCATCTTTTATCCTTTTTCATTGCTCCCTCTTTGTTCTCTTTATTTCCCTCTACTCTCTGTTCATCCTCTATCTTTTTCACTGTTCCCTCTTTTATCCCTTTTTTTGCCCTCTACTCTCTGTTCATCCTTTACCCTTTCTCACTGCTCCCTCTTTGTTCCCTTTTTATCCTCTACTCCCTGTTCACCCTCTATCTTTTCTCACTGCTCCCTCTTTGTTTGCTTTTTTGTTCCCTCTACTCCCTGTTCATCTTTTATCCTTTTTCATTGCTCCCTCTTTGTTCCCTTTATTTCCCTCTACTCTCTGTTCATCCTCTATCTTTTTCACTGTTCCCTCTTTTATCCCTTTTTTTCATCATGTATCTTTTTTCATTGCTCCCTCTTCGTTCCCCTTCTTTCCCTCTACTTCCTGTTCATCCTCTATCTGTTTTCACTGCTACCTCTTTGTTCCATTTATTTCTCTACACTCTGTACATCCTTTTATCTTTTTTCACTGCTTCCCCTTTGTTCCTTTTTTTCCTCTCCTCCCTGTTCATCCTCTACCTTTTTTTCATTGCTCCCTCTTTGTTCTCTTTCTTTTCCTCTATTCCCTGTTCATCCTCTATATTTTTTCACTGCCCTCTCTGTTCCTTTTTTGCCTCTACTCCCTGTTCATCCTTTATCTTTTTTCACTGCTCCCTCTTTGTTCCCTTTTTTTTCCATTTACTCCCTCTTCATCCTCTGTCTCTTTTCACTGCTCCTTCTTTGTTTACTTTTTTTTCCTCTGTTCCTTGTTCATCTTCTATCTTTTTTCAATGTTCCCTCTTTGTTCCCTTTTTCCTCTCTACGCCCTGTTCATCATCTATCTCTTTTCACTGCTTCCTGTCTGTTCCTTTTTTTTTTTCTACTCCATGTTCATCCTTTATCTTTTTTCACTGCTCCCTCTTTCTTCCTTTTTTTGCCTCTACTCCCTGTTCATCCTCTATCTTTTTTCACTTCTCTCTCTTTATTCCCTTTTTTTCCTCTCCTCCCTGTTCATCCTCTATCTTTTTTCACTGCTCCCCCTTTGTTCCCTCTTTTCCCTCTACTCCGTATTCACCCTCTATCTTTTTTCACTGCTCCATCTTTGTTCCCTTTTTTCCTCTACTTCTTGTTCATCATCTATCTTTTTTCACTGCTCCCACTTTCTTCCCTTTTTTTCTAATGCTTTTTCATCCTTTATCTTTTTTCACTGCTCCCTCTTTGTTCCCTTTTTTTCGTTCTACTCCCTGTTCATCCTCTATATTTTGTTACTGCTCCCTCTTTTTTCCCTTTTTTTCCTCTTCTCCCTGTTCATCCTTTCTATTTTGTTACTGCTCCCTCTTTTTTCCCTTTTTCTTCCTTTACTCCCTGTTCATTCTCTATATTTTGTTACTGCTCCCTCTTTTTTCCCTTTTTCTTCCTCTACTCCCTGTTCATCCTCTATATTTTGTTACTGCTCCCTCTTTTTTCCCTTTTTCTTCCTCTGCCTCTGTTCATCCTCTATATTTTTTTACTGCTCCCTCTTTTTTCCCTTTTTCTTCCTCTACTCCCTGTTCATCCTCTATATTTTTTACTGCTCCCTCTTTTTTCCATTTTTTTTCCTCTTCTCCCTGTACATCCTCTATATTTTGTTACTGCTCCCTCTTTTTTCCATTTTTTCCCTCTACTCCCTGTTCATCCTCTATATTTTGTTACTGCTCCCTTTTTTCCCTTTTTTTCCTCTACTCCCTGTTCATCCTCTATATTTTGTTACTGCTCCCTTTTTTTTCCTTTTTTTCCCCCTACTCCCTGTTTATCCTCTATATTTTGTTACTGCTCCCTTTTTTTCCTTTTTTTTCCTCTACTCCCTGTTTATCCTCTATATTTTGTTACTGCTCCCTTTTTTTCCTTTTTATTCCTCTACTCCCTGTTTATCCTCTATATTTTGTTACTGCTCCCTCTTTTTTTTCCCCTTTTTTTCCTCTACTTACTGTTCATCTTATATATTTTGTTACTGCTCCCTCTTTTTTCCCTTCTTTTCCCTCTACTCCCTGTTCATCCTCTATATTTTTTTACTTCTACCTCTTTTTTCCCTTTTTCTTCCTCTACTCCCTGTTCATCCTCTATATTTTGTTACTGCTCCCTCTTTTTTCCCCCTTTTTTTTTGCCTCTACTCCCTGTTCATCCTCTATATTTTGTTACTGCTCCCTTTTTTCCCTTTTTCCCTCTACTCCGTGTTCATCCTCTGTATTTTGTTACTGCTCCCTCTTGTTTCCCTTTTTCTTCCTCTACTCCCCGTTCATCCTCTATATTTTGTTACTGTTCCCTCTTTTTTTCCATTTTTTTCCTCTACTCCCTGTTCATCCTTTCTATTTTGTTATTGCTCCCTCTTTTTTCCCTTTTTTTCCTCTACTCCCTGTTTATCATCTATATTTTGTTACTGCTCTGTCTTTTTTCCCTTTTTTTTCCTCTACTCCCAGTTCATCCTCTATATTTTGTTACTGCTCCTTCTTTTTTCCCTTTTTTTCCTCTCCCTGTTCATCCTCTATCTTTTTTCACTGCTCCCCCTTTGTTCCCTCTTTTCCCTCTACTCCGTGTTCATCCTCTATCTTTTTTCACTGCTCCATCTTTGTTCCCTTTTTTCCTCTACTTCTTGTTCATCATCTATCCTTTTTCACTGCTCCAACTTTCTTCCCTTTTTTTCTACTGCTTTTTCATCCTTTATCTTTTTTCACTGCTCCCTCTTTGTTCCCTTTTTTCCTTCTACTCCCTGTTCATCCTCTATATTTTGTTACTGCTCCCTCTTTTTTCCCTTTTTTTCCTCTTCTCCCTGTTCATCCTTTCTATTTTGTTACTGCTCCCTCTTTTTTCCCCTTTTTTCCTCTACTCCCTGTTTATCATCTATATTTGGTTACGGCTCCTTCTTTTTTCCCTTTTTTTCCTCTACTCCCAGTTCATACTCTATATTTTGTTACCGCTCCTTTTTTTCCCCTTTTTTTCCTTCTACTCCCTGTTCATCTTCATTTTGTTACTGCTCCCTCTTTTTTCTCTTTTTTTTCCTCTACTCCCTGTTCATCCTCTATATTTAGTTACCGCTCCCTTTTTTTTCCTTTTTTTCCTCTACTCCCTGTTTATCCTCTATATTTTGTTACTGCTCCCTTTTTTTCCTTTTTTCCCTCTACTCCCTGTTTATCCTCTATATTTTGTTACTGCTCCCTTTTTTTCCTTTTTATTCCTCTACTCCCTGTTTATCCTCTATATTTTGTTACTGCTCCCTCTTTTTTCCCTTTTTTTCCTCTACTCCCTGTTCATCCTATATATTTTGTTACTGCTCCCTTTTTTCCCTTTTTTCCATCTACTCCCTGTTCATCCTCTATATTTTGTTACTGCTCCCTCTTTTTTCCCTTTTTTTCTCTACTCCCTGTTCATCCTCTATATTTTTTTACTGCTCCCTTTTTTCCCTTTTTTTCCCTCTACTCCCTATTCATCCTCTATATTTTTTTACTGCTCCCTTTTTTCCCTTTTTTCCCTCTACTCCCTGTTCATCCTCTATATTTTGTTACTGCCCCTTTTTTTCCCTTTTTTCTGCTCTACTCCCTGTTCATCCTCTTATCTTTTTTCACTGCTCCCTCTTTGTTTCCTCTTTTCCCTCTATTCCCTGTTCATCCTCTATCTTTTTTCAATGCTCCCTCTTTGTTCCCTTTTTTTCCTCTACTACCTGTTCATCCTCTATCTTTTTTCACGACTCCCTGTTTGTTCCCCTTTTTTTTTCCTCTACTCCCTGTTCATCCTCTGTCTTTTTCCAATGCTCCCTCTTTGTTCCCTTTTTTTCCTCTAGTCCTTGTTCATCCTCTATCTTTTTCACTGCTCCCTCTTTGTTCCCTTTTTTTCCCTCTACTCCCTGTTCATCCTCTATCTTTTTTCACTGCTCCCTCCTTGTTCCCTATTTTTCCTCAAATCCCTGTTCATCCTCTATATTTTTCACTGCTTCCTCTTTGTCCGCATTTTTTTCCTCTACTCCCTGTTTATCCTCTATTTTTTTCACTGTTCCCTCTTAGTTCCCTTTTTTTCTCTATTCCCTGTTCATCTTCTATCTTTTTTCACTGCTCCCACTTTGTTCCCTTTTTTATCCTCTACTCCCTGTTCAACCTCTATCTTTTTTCACTGCTCCCTCTTTGTTCCATTGTTTTTCCTCTACTCCCTGTTCATCCTCCATCTTCACTATTCCCTCTTCGTTCCATTTTTTTCCTCCACTCCCTGTTCACCCTATATCTGTTTTCACTGCTCCCTCTTTGTTCCTTTTTTCCTCTACTAGCTTTTCATCCTCTATCTTTTTTCACAACTCCCTCTTCGTTCCCTTTTTTTTTCCTCTACTCCCTGTTCATCCTCTATCTTTTTTCACAGCTCCCTCTTTGTTCCCTTGTTTTCCTTTACTCCCTGTTCAACGCCCAATCTTTTTTCTCTGCTCCCTCTTTGTTCCCTTTCTTTTCTCTACTCCCTATTCATCCCCTATCTTTTTCCATTGCTCCCTTTTTGTTCCCTTTTTTTCTCTCTACTCCCTGTTCACCGTAAATCTCTTTTCACTGCTCCCTCTTTTTTTCCGTTTTTTTTCTCTACTCCCTGTTCATCCTCTATACTTTTTCACTGCTCCTTCTTTGTTGCCTTTTTTTCCCTCTACTCCCTGTTCATCCTCTATTTCTTTTCACTGCTCCCTCTTTGTTCCCTTTTTTTCCTCTTCTCCCTTTTCATCCTCTATCTTTTTCCAGTGCTCCCTCTTTGTTCCCTTTTTTTCCTCTTCTCCCTTTTCATCCTCTATCTTTTTCCAGTGCTCCCTCTTTGTGCCCTTTTTTACCCTACTCTTTGTTCATCCTCCATCTTTTGTCACTGCTCCCTCCTTGTGCCCTTTGTTCCCTCCACTCCCTGTTCATCTTCTATCTTTTTTCACTGCACCCTGTTTGCTCCCTTTTATTCCCCATACTCCTTGTTCATCCTCTATATTCTGTCACTGCTCCCTCTTTGTTGCATTTTTCCCTCTACTCCCTGTTCATCCTCTATCTATTCTCACTGTTCCCTTTTTTTCTGCACTCCCTGTTCATCCTCTATCTTTTTTCACTGTTCCCTCTTTGTTACCTTTTTTTCCTCTACTCCCTGTTCATCCTCATTTCTTTTTTCACTGCTCCCTCTTTGTTACCTTTTTTTCCTCTACTCCCTGTTCATCCTCTCTATCTTTTTTCACTGGATCCTCTTTGTTCCCTTTTTTCTCTCTACTCCCTGTTTACCCTCTATCTTTTTTCACTGCTCCCTCTTTGTTCCCTTTTTATCCTCTACTCCCTGTTCACCCTCTATCTTTTCTCACTGCTCCCTCTTTGTTCCCTTTTTATCCTCTACTCCCTGTTCACCCTCTATCTTTTCTCACTGCTCCCTCTTTGTTTGCTTTTTTGTTCCCTCTACTCCCTGTTCATCTTTTATCCTTTTTCATTGCTCCCTCTTTGTTCCCTTCATTTCCCTCTACTCTCTGTTCATCTTCTATCTTTTTCACTGTTCCCTCTTTTATCCCTTTTTTTCCTCTACTCCCTGGTCATCATGTATCTTTTTTCATTGCTCCCTCTTCGTTCCCTTCTTTCCCTCTACTCCTGTTCATCCTCTATCTTTTTCACTGCTCCTCTTTGTTCCATTTTTTCTCTACACTCTGTTCATCCTTTTATCTTTTTTCACTGCTCCCTCTTTGTTCCCTTTTTTTCCATTTACTCCCTCTTCATCCTCTATCTCTTTTCACTGCTCCTTTGTTTACTTTTTTTTCCTCTGTTCCTTGTTCATCTTCTATCTTTTTTCACTGTTCCCTCTTTGTTCCCTTTTTCCTCTCTACGCCCTGTTCATCATCTATCTCTTTTCACTGCTTCCTGTCTGTTCCTTTTTTTTCTACTCCATGTTCATCCTCTATCTTTTTTCACTGCTCCCTCTTTCTTCCTTTTTTTGCCTCTACTCCCTGTTCATCCTCTATCTTTTTTCACTTCTCTCTCTTTATTCCCTCTTTTTCCTCTCCTCCCTGTTCATCCTCTATCTTTTTTCACTGCTCCCCCTTTGTTCCCTCTTTTCCCTCTACTCCGTATTCATCCTCTATCTTTTTTCACTGCTCCATCTTTGTTCCCTTTTTTCCTCTACTTCTTGTTCATCATCTATCTTTTTTCACTCCTCCCACTTTCTTCCCTTTTTTTCTACTGCTTTTTCATCCTTTATCTTTTTTCACTGCTCCTTCTTTGTTCCCTTTTTTTCCTTCTACTCCCTGTTCATCCTCTATGTTTTGTTACTGTTCCTTCTTTTTTCCCTTTTTTTCCTCTTCTCCCTGTTCATCCTTTCTATTTTGTTACTGCTCCCTCTTTTTTCCCCTTTTTTCCTCTACTCCCTGTTTATCATCTATATTTTGTTACTGCTCCGTCTTTTTTCCCTTTTTTTTCCTCTACTCCCAGTTCATACTCTATATTTTGTTACTGCTCCTTTTTTTTCCCTTTTTTTCTTTCTACTCCCTGTTCATCTTCATTTTGTTACTGCTCCCTCTTTTTTCTCTTTTTTTTCCTCTACTCCCTGTTCATCCTCTATATTTTGTTACCGCTCCCTTTTTTTTCCTTTTTCTTCCTCTACTCCCTGTTTATCCTCTATATTTTGTTACTGCTCCCTTTTTTTCCTTTTTTTCCCTCTACTCCCTGTTTATCCTCTATATTTTGTTACTGCTCCCTTTTTTCCTTTTTATTCCTCTACTCCCAGTTTATCCTCTATATTTTGTTACTGCTCCCTCTTTTTTCCCTTTTTTTTCCTCTACTCCCTGTTCATCCTCTATATTTTGTTACTGCTCCCTCTTTTTTCCCTTCTTTTCCCTCTACTCCCTGTTTATCCTCTATATTTTGTTACTGCTCCCTCTTTTTTCCCTTTTTTTTCCTCTACTCCCTGTTCATCTCTATATTTTGTTACTGCTCCCTCTTTTTTTCCCTTTTTTTCTCTACTCCCTGTTCATCCTCTATATTTTGTTACTGCTCCCTTTTTTTCCTTTTTTTCCCTCTACTCCCTGTTTATCCTCTATATTTTGTTACTGCTCCCTTTTTTTCCTTTTTATTCCTCTACTCCCAGTTTATCCTCTATATTTTGTTACTGCTCCCTCTTTTTTCCCTTTTTTTTCCTCTACTCCCTGTTCATCCTCTATATTTTGTTACTGCTCCCTCTTTTTTCCCTTCTTTTCCTCTACTCCCTGTTTATCCTCTATATTTTGTTACTGCTCCCTCTTTTTTCCCTTTTTTTTCCTCTACTCCCTGTTCATCCTCTATATTTTGTTACTGCTCCCTCTTTTTTTCCCTCATTTTCTCTACTCCCTGTTCATCCTCTATATTTTGTTACTGCTCCCTTTTTTTCCCTTTTTTCCCTCTACTCCCTGTTCATCCTCTATATTTTGTTACTGTCCCTTTTTTTCCCTTTTTTTTGCTCTACTCCCTGTTCATCCTCTATATTTGTTACTGCTCCCTCTTTTTCCCCTTTTTTTCCTTTACTCCCTGTTCATTCTCTATATTTTTTTACTGCTCCCTCTTTTTTCCCTTTTTCCTCCTCTACTCCCTGTTCATCCTCTATATTTTGTTACTGCTCCTTCTTTTTTCCCTTTTTTTTCCTCTACTCCCTGTTCATCCTCTATATTTTGTTACTGCTCCCTCTTTTTTTCCCTTTTTTCCCTCTACTCCCTGTTCATCCTATATATTTTGTTACTACTCCCTCTTTTTTCCCTTCTTTTCCCTCTACTCCCTGTTCATCCTCTATATTTTGTTACTGCTCCCTCTTTTTTCCCTTTTTCTTCCTCTACTCCCTGTTCATCCTCCATATTTTGTTACTGCTCCCTCTTTTTTCCCTTTTTTTTCCTCTACTCCCTGTTCATCCTCTACATTTTGTTACTGCTCCCTCTTTTTTCCCTTTTTTTGCTTCTACTCCCTGTTCATCCTCTGTATTTTGTTACTGTTCCCTTTTTTCCCTTTTTTTCCCTCTACTCCCTGTTCATCCTCTGTATTTTGTTACTGCTCCCTCTTGTTTCCCTTTTTCTTCCTCACTCCCTGTTCATCCTCTATATTTTGTTACTGCTCCCTCTTTTTTTCCATTTTTTTTCCTCTACTCCCTGTTCATCCTTTCTATTTTGTTACTGCTCCATCTTTTTTCCCTTTTTTTCCTCTACTCCCTGTTTATCATTTATATTTTGTTACTGCTCCGTCTTTTTTCCCTTTTTTTCCTCTACTCCCAGTTCATCCTCTATATTTTGTTACTGCTCCTTCTTTTTTCCCTTTTTTTCCTCTCCTCCCTGTTCATCCTCTATCTTTTTTCACTGCTCCCCTTTGTTCCCTCTTTTCCCTCTACTCCGTGTTCATCCTCTATCTTTTTTCACTGCTCCATCTTTGTTCCCTTTTTTCCTCTACTTCTTGTTCATCATCTATCTTTTTTCACTGCTCCCACTTTTTCCCTTTTTTTCTACTGCTTTTTCATCCTTTATCTTTTTTCACTGCTCCCTCTTTGTTCCCTTTTTTCCTTCTACTCCCTGTTCATCCTCTATATTTTGTTACTGCTCCCTCTTTTTTCCCTTTTTTTCCTCTACTCCCTGTTCATCCTTTCTATTTTGTTACTGCTCCCTCTTTTTTCCCTTTTTTTCCTCTACTCCCTGTTTATCATCTATATTTTGTTACTGCTCCGTCTTTTTTCCCTTTTTTTTCCTCTACTCCCTGTTCATCTCTATATTTTGTTACTGCTCCTTTTTTTCCCTTTTTTTCCTCTACTCCCTGTTCATCTTCATTTTGTTACTGCTCCCTCTTTTTTCTCTTTTTTTCCTCTACTCCCTGTTCATCCTCTATATTTTGTTACTGCTCCCTTTTTTTCCTTTTTTTCCTCTACTCCCTGTTTATCCTCTATATTTTGTTACTGCTCCCTTTTTTTCCCTTTTTTTCCCTCTACTCCCTGTTCATCCTCTATATTTTGTTACTGCTCCCTTTTTTTCCTTTTTTTCCTCTACTCCCTGTTCATCCTCTATATTTTGTTACTGCTCCCTCTTTTTTCCCTTTTTTTTCCTCTACTCCCTGTTCATCCTCTATATTTTGTTACTGCTCCCTCTTTTTTCCCTTTTTTTCCTCTACTCCCTGTTCATCCTCTATATTTTGTTACTGCTCCCTCTTTTTCCCCTTTTTTTCCTCTACTCCCTGTTCATCCTCTATATTTTTTTACTGCTCCCTTTTTTTCCCTTTTTTTCCCTACTCCCTGTTTATCCTCTATATTTTGTTACTGCTCCCTCTTTTTTCCCTTTTTTTCCTCTACTCCCTGTTCATCCTCTATATTTTGTTACTGCTCCCTCTTTTTTCCCTTTTTTTCCTCTACTCCCTCTATATTTTGTTACTGCTCCCTTTTTTCCCTTTTTTCCCTCTACTCCCTGTTCATCCTCTATATTTTGTTACTGCTCCCTCTTTTTCCCTTTTTTTCTCTACTCCCTGTTCATCCTCTATATTTTGTTACTGCTCCCTTTTTTCCCTTTTTTTCCCTCTACTCCCTGTTTCATCCTCTATATTTTTTACTGCTCCCTTTTTTTTCCCTTTTTTTCCTCTACTCCCTGTTCATCCTCTATATTTTGTTACTGCTCCCTTTTTTTCCCTTTTTTCTCTCTACTCCCTGTTCATCCTCTATATTTTGTTACTGCTCCCTCTTTTTCCCTTTTTTTCCTCTACTCCCTGTTCATCTCTATATTTTTTACTGCTCCCTCTTTTTTCCCTTTTTTCCTCTACTCCCTGTTCATCCTCTATATTTTGTTACTGCTCCCTCTTTTTTCCCTTTTTTTTCCTCTACTCCCTGTTCATCCTCTATATTTTGTTACTGCTCCCTCTTTTTTTCCCTTTTTTCCTCTACTCCCTGTTCATCCTCTATATTTTGTTACTGCTCCCTCTTTTTTCCCTTTTTTTCCTCTACTCCCTGTTCATCCTCTATATTTTGTTACTGCTCCCTCTTTTTTCCCTTTTTTTTCCTCTACTCCCTGTTCATCCTCTATATTTTGTTACTGCTCCCTCTTTTTTCCCTTTTTTTTCCTCTACTCCCTGTTCATCCTCTATATTTTGTTACTGCTCCCTTTTTTCCCTTTTTTTCCTCTACTCCCTGTTCATCCTCTATATTTTGTTACTGCTCCCTCTTTTTCCCTTTTTTTTCCTCTACTCCCTGTTCATCCTCTATATTTTGTTACTGCTCCCTCTTTTTTCCTTTTTTTCCTCTACTCCCTGTTCATCCTCTATTTTGTTACTGCTCCCTCTTTTTCCCTTTTTTTCCTCTACTCCCTGTTCATCCTCTATATTTTGTTACTGCTCCCTCTTTTTTCCCTTTTTTTCCTCTACTCCCTGTTCATCCTATATTTTGTTACTGCTCCCTCTTTTTTCCCTTTTTTTCCTACTCCCTGTTCATCCTCTATCTTTTTTCACTGCTCCCTCTTTGTTCCCTTTTTCCTCTACTCCCTGTTCATCCTCTATCTTTTTTCACTGCTCCCCCTTTTTTCTCTTTTCCCTACTCCGTGTTCATCCTCTATCTTTTTTCACTGCTCCTTCTTTGTTCCCTTTTTCCTCTACTTGTTCATCCTCTATCTTTTTTCACTGCTCCCCTTTGTTCCCTCTTTTCCCTCTACTCCGTGTTCATCCTCTATCTTTTTTCACTGCTCCCCTTTGTTCCCCCTTTTTTCCTCTACTCCCTGTTCATCCTCTATCTTTTTTCACTGCTCCCTTTTCTTCTTTTCCTCTATTCCCTGTTCATCCTTTATCTTTTTTCACTGCTCCCTCTTTGTTCCCTTTTTTCCTTCTACTCCCTGTTCATCCTCTATATTTTGTTACTGCTCCCTCTTTTTTCCCTTTTTTTCCTCTACTCCCTGTTCATCCTTTCTATTTTGTTACTGCTCCCTCTTTTTTCCCCTTTTTTCCTCTACTCCCTGTTTATCATCTATATTTTGTTACTGCTCCTCTTTTTTCCCTTTTTTTTCCTCTACTCCCAGTTCATCCTCTATATTTTGTTACTGCTCCTTCTTTTTTCCCTTTTTTTCCTCTACTCCCTGTTCATCCTTATCATTTTGTTACTGCTCCCTCTTTTTTCCTTTTTTTCCTCTACTCCCTGTTCATCCTCTATATTTTGTTACTGCTCCCTTTTTTTCCTTTTTTTCCTCTACTCCCTGTTTATCCTCTATATTTTGTTACTGCTCCCTTTTTTTCCTTTTTTTCCTCTACTCCCTGTTTATCCTCTATATTTTGTTACTGCTCCCTTTTTTTCCTTTTTATTCCTCTACTCCCTGTTTATCCTCTATATTTTGTTACTGCTCCCTCTTTTTTCCCTTTTTTTCCTCTACTCCCTGTTCATCCTATATATTTTGTTACTGCTCCCTCTTTTTTCCCTTTTTTCCCTCTACTCCCTGTTTCCTCTATATTTTGTTACTGCTCCCTCTTTTTTCCCTTTTTTTCCTCTACTCCCTGTTCATCCTCTATATTTTGTTACTGCTCCCTCTTTTTCCCTTTTTTTGCCTCTACTCCCTGTTCATCCTCTATATTTGTTACTGCTCCCTCTTTTTCCCTTTTTTCCTCTACTCCCTGTTCATCCTCTATATTTTTTACTGCTCCCTCTTTTTTCCCTTTTTTCCCTCTACTCCCTGTTCATCCTCTATATTTTGTTACTGCTCCCTCTTTTTCCCTTTTTTTCTCTACTCCCTGTTCATCCTCTATATTTTTTACTGCTCCCTCTTTTTTCCCTTTTTTTCCTCTACTCCCTGTTCATCCTCTATATTTTGTTACTGCTCCCTCTTTTTTCCCTTTTTTCCCTCTACTCCCTGTTCATCCTCTATATTTTGTTACTGCTCCCTCTTTTTCCCTTTTTTTCCTCTACTCCCTGTTCATCCTCTATCTTTTTTACTGCTCCCTCTTTTTCCCTTTTTTTCCTCTACTCCCTGTTCATCCTCTATCTTTTTTACTGCTCCCTCTTTTTCCCTTTTTTTCCTCTACTCCCTGTTCATCCTCTATCTTTTTCACTGCTCCCTTTTGTTCCCTTTTTTTCCTCTACTCCCTGTTCATCCTCTATCTTTTTTCACTGCTCCCTCTTTGTTCCCTTTTTTCCTCTACTCCCTGTTCATCCTCTATATTTTTTCACTGCTCCTCTTTGTTCCCTTTTTTTCCTCTACTCCCTGTTCATCCTCTATTTTTTTCACTGCTCCCTCTTTGTTCCCTTTTTTTCTCTTCCCTGTTCATCCTCTATCTTTTTTCACTGCTCCCTCTTTGTTCCCTTTTTTTCCTCTACTCCCTGTTCATCCTCTATCTTTTTTCACTGCTCCCTCTTTGTTCCCTTTTTTTCCTCTACTCCCTGTTCATCCTCTATCTTTTTCACTGCTCCCTCTTGTTCCATTTTTTTCTCTACTCCCTGTTCATCCTCTATATCTTTTTCACTGCTCCCTCTTTGTTCCTTTTTTTCCTCTACTCCCTGTTCATCCTCTATCTTTTTTCACTGCTCCCTCTTCGTTCCCTTTTTTTCCTCTACTCCCTGTTCATCCTCTATCTTTTTTCACAGCTCCCTCTTTGTTCCCTTTTTTTCCTCTACTCCCTGTTCATCCTCCATATTTTTTCTCTGCTCCCTCTTTGTTCCCTTTTTTTCTCTACTCCCTGTTCATCCCCTATCTTTTTTCCTGCTCCCTCTTTTGTTCCCTTTTTTTCTCTCTACTCCCTGTTCATCCTAATCTTTTTCACTGCTCCCTCTTTTTTCCTTTTTTTATCTACTCCCTGTTCATCCTCTATACTTTTTCACTGCTCCCTTCTTTTTCCTTTTTTCCCTCTACTCCCTGTTCATCCTCTATTTTTTTCACTGCTCCCTCTTTGTTCCTTTTTTTCCCTACTCCCTGTTTCATCCTCTATCTTTTTCACTGCTCCCTCTTTGTTCCCTTTTTTTCCTCTACTCCCTTTTCATCCTCTATCTTTTTCCTGCTCCCTCTTTGTTCCCTTTTTTCCCTACTCTTTGTTCATCCTCCATCTTTTGTCACTGCTCCCTCTTGTTTTCCCTTTTTCCCTACTCCCTGTTCATCCTCTATCTTTTTTCACTGCTCCCTCTTTGCTCCCTTTTATTCCCCATACTCCCTGTTCATCCTCTATATTTGTCACTGCTCCCTCTTTGTTGCATTTTTTCCTCTACTCCCTGTTCATCCTCTATCTATCTCACTGTTCCCTTTTTTCTCACTCCCTGTTCATCCTCTATCTTTTTTACTGTTCCCTCTTTTTACCTTTTTTTCCTCTACTCCCTGTTCATCCTCATTTCTTTTTTCACTGCTCCCTCTTTGTTACCTTTTTTTCCTCTACTCCCTGTTCATCCTCTCTATCTTTTTTCACTGCTCCTCTTTGTTCCCTTTTTTCCCTCTACTCCCTGTTTACCCTCTATCTTTTTTCACTGCTCCCTCTTTGTTCCCTTTTTATCCTCTACTCCCTGTTCACCCTCTATCTTTTCTCACTGCTCCCTCTTTGTTCCCTTTTTATCCTCTACTCCCTGTTCACCCTCTATCTTTTCTCACTGCTCCCTCTTTGTTTGCTTTTTTGTCCCTCTACTCCCTGTTCATCTTTTATCCTTTTTCATTGCTCCCTCTTTGTTCCCTTTATTTCCCTCTACTCTCTGTTCATCCTCTATCTTTTTCACTGTTCCCTCTTTTATCCCTTTTTTTGCCCTCTACTCTCTGTTCATCCTTTACCCTTTCTCACTGCTCCCTCTTTGTTCCCTTTTTATCCTCTACTCCCTGTTCACCCTCTATCTTTTCTCACTGCTCCCTCTTTGTTTGCTTTTTTGTTCCCTCTACTCCCTGTTCATCTTTTATCCTTTTTCATTGCTCCCTCTTTGTTCCCTTTATTTCCCTCTACTCTCTGTTCATCCTCTATCTTTTTCACTGTTCCCTCTTTTATCCCTTTTTTTCTCTACTCCCTGTTCATCATGTTTCTTTTTTCATTGCTCCCTCTTCGTTCCCCTTCTTTCCCTCTACTTCCTGTTCATCCTCTATCTGTTTTCACTGCTACCTTTTTGTTCCATTTATTTCTCTACACTCTGTTCATCCTTTTATCTTTTTCACTGCTTCCTCTTTGTTCCTTTTTTTCCTCTCCTCCCTGTTCATCCTCTACCTTTTTTCATTGCTCCCTCTTTGTTCTCTTTCTTTTCCTCTATTCCCTGTTCATCCTCTATATTTTTTCACTGCCCTCTCTGTTCCTTTTTTTCCTCTACTCCCTGTTCATCCTTTATCTTTTTTCACTGCTCCCTCTTTGTTCCCTTTTTTTTCCATTTACTCCCTCTTCATCCTCTTATCTCTTTTCACTGCTCCTTCTTTGTTTACTTTTTTTTCCTCTGTTCCTTGTTCATCTTCTATCTTTTTTCACTGTTCCCTCTTTGTTCCCTTTTTTTCCTCTACGCCCTGTTCATCATCTATCTCTTTTCACTGCTTCCTGTCTGTTCCTTTTTTTCTCTACTCCATGTTCATCCTCTATCTTTTTTCACTGCTCCCTCTTTCTTCCTTTTTTTGCCTCTACTCCCTGTTCATCCTCTATCTTTTTTCACTTCTCTCTCTTTATTCCCTTTTTTCCTCTCCTCCCTGTTCATCCTCTATCTTTTTTCACTGCTCCCCCTTTGTTCCCTCTTTTCCCTCTACTCCGTATTCATCCTCTATCTTTTTTCACTGCTCCATCTTTGTTCCCTTTTTTCCTCTACTTCTTGTTCATCATCTATCTTTTTTCACTGCTCCCACTTTCTTCCCTTTTTTTCTACTGCTTTTTCATCCTTTATCTTTTTCACTGCTCCCTCTTGTTCCCTTTTTTTCCTTCTACTCCCTGTTCATCCTCTATGTTTTGTTACTGCTCCTTCTTTTTTCCCTTTTTTTCCTCTTCTCCCTGTTCATCCTTTCTATTTTGTTACTGCTCCCTCTTTTTTCCCTTTTTCTTCCTCTACTCCCTGTTCATCCTCTATATTTTGTTACTGTTCCCTCTTTTTTCCCTTTTTCTTCCTCTACTCCCTGTTCATCCTCTATATTTTGTTACTGCTCCCTCTTTTTTCCCTTTTTCTTCCTCTACTCCCTGTTCATCCTCTATATTTTGTTACTGCTCCCTCTTTTTTCCCTTTTTCTTCCTCTGCTCCCTGTTCATCCTCTATATTTTTTTACTGCTCCCTCTTTTTCCCTTTTTCTTCCTCTACTCCCTGTTTATCCTCTATATTTTGTTACTGCTCCCCTTTTTTCCCTTTTTCTTCCTCTACTCCCTGTTCATCCTCTATATTTTTTACTGCTCCCTCTTTTTTCCATTTTTTTTCCTCTTCTCCCTGTACATCCTCTATATTTTGTTACTGCTCCCTCTTTTTTCCCTTTTTTCCCTCTACTCCCTGTTTATCCTCTATATTTTGTTACTGCTCCCTTTTTCCCTTTTTTTTCCTCTACTCCCTGTTCATCCTCTATATTTTGTTACTGCTCCCTTTTTTTTCCTTTTTTTCCCCCTACTCCCTGTTTATCCTCTATATTTTGTTACTGCTCCCTTCTTTTTTTTTTTTTTCCTCTACTCCCTGTTCATCCTCTATATTTTGTTACTGCTCCCTTTTTTTCCTTTTTTTCCTCTACTCCCTGTTTATCCTCTATATTTTGTTACTGCTCCCTCTTTTTTCCCTTTTTTCCTCTACTCCCTGTTCATCCTCTATATTTTGTTACTGCTCCCTCTTTTTTCCCTTTTTTTCCTCTACTCCCTGTTCATCCTCTATATTTTGTTACTGCTCCCTCTTTTTTCCCTTTTTTTCCTCTACTCCCTGTTCATCCTCTATATTTTGTTACTGCTCCCTCTTTTTTCCCTTTTTTTCCTCTACTCCCTGTTCATCCTCTATATTTTGTTACTGCTCCCTTTTTTCCCTTTTTTTCCTCTACTCCCTGTTCATCCTCTATATTTTGTTACTGCTCCCTCTTTTTTCCCTTTTTTTCCTCTACTCCCTGTTCATCCTCTATATTTTGTTACTGCTCCCTCTTTTTCCCTTTTTTCCTCTACTCCCTGTTCATCCTCTATATTTTGTTACTGCTCCCTTTTTTCCCTTTTTTCCTCTACTCCCTGTTCATCCTCTATCTTTTTACTGCTCCCTCTTTTTCCCTTTTTTTCCTCTACTCCCTGTTCATCCTCATATTTTGTTACTGCTCCTCTTTTTTCCCTTTTTTTCCTCTACTCCCTGTTCATCCTCTATTTTGTTACTGCTCCCTCTTTTTTCCCTTTTTTTCCTCTACTCCCTGTTCATCCTCTATATTTTGTTACTGCTCCTCTTTTTTCCCTTTTTTTCCTCTACTCCCTGTTCATCCTCTATATTTTGTTACTGCTCCCTCTTTTTCCCTTTTTTTCCTCTACTCCCTGTTCATCCTCTATATTTTTTACTGCTCCTCTTTTTTCCCTTTTTTTCCTCTACTCCCTGTTCATCCTCTATCTTTTTTCACTGCTCCCTCTTTGTTCCCTTTTTTCCTTCTACTCCCTGTTCATCCTCTATCTTTTTTCACTGCTCCCTCTTTGTTCCCTTTTTTCCTCTACTTCTGTTCATCCTCTATCTTTTTTCACTGCTCCCCTTTTTTCCCTTTTTTTCTACTCCCTGTTTCATCCTTATCTTTTTACTGCTCCTCTTTTTCCCTTTTTTCCTCTACTCCCTGTTCATCCTCTATATTTTGTTACTGCTCCCTCTTTTTTCCTTTTTTTCCTCTACTCCCTGTTCATCCTCTATTTTTTACTGCTCCCTCTTTTTTCCCTTTTTTCCTCTACTCCCTGTTCATCCTCTATATTTTGTTACTGCTCCCTCTTTTTTCCCTTTTTTTTCCTCTACTCCCTGTTCATCCTCTATATTTTGTTACTGCTCCCTTTTTTCCCTTTTTTTCCTCTACTCCCTGTTCATCCTCTATTTTGTTACTGCTCCCTCTTTTTTCCCTTTTTTTCCTCTACTCCCTGTTCATCCTCTATATTTTGTTACTGCTCCCTTTTTTTCCTTTTTTTCCTCTACTCCCTGTTTATCCTCTATATTTTTTACTGCTCCCTTTTTTTCCCTTTTTTTCCTCTACTCCCTGTTCATCCTCTATATTTTGTTACTGCTCCCTTTTTTTCCTTTTTTTCCTCTACTCCCTGTTCATCCTCTATATTTTGTTACTGCTCCCTCTTTTTTCCCTTTTTTTCCTCTACTCCCTGTTCATCCTCTATATTTTGTTACTGCTCCCTCTTTTTTCCCTTCTTTTCCTCTACTCCCTGTTCATCCTCTATATTTTGTTACTGCTCCCTCTTTTTTCCCTTTTTTTCCTCTACTCCCTGTTCATCCTCTATATTTTGTTACTGCTCCCTCTTTTTCCCTTTTTTTCCTCTACTCCCTGTTCATCCTCTATATTTTGTTACTGCTCCCTTTTTTCCCTTTTTTTCCCTCTACTCCCTGTTCATCCTCTATATTTTTTACTGCTCCCTCTTTTTTCCCTTTTTTTTCCTCTACTCCCTGTTCATCCTCTATATTTTGTTACTGCTCCCTCTTTTTCCCTTTTTTCCCTCTACTCCCTGTTCATCCTCTATATTTTGTTACTGCTCCCTCTTTTTTCCCTTTTTTTCCCTCTACTCCCTGTTCATCCTCTATATTTTGTTACTGCTCCCTCTTTTTTCCCTTTTTTCTTCCTCTACTCCCTGTTCATCCTCTATATTTTGTTACTGCTCCCTCTTTTTTCCCTTTTTTTCCTCTACTCCCTGTTCATCCTCTATATTTTGTTACTGCTCCCTCTTTTTTCCCCTTTTTCCTCTACTCCCTGTTCATCCTCTATATTTTGTTACTGCTCCCTTCTTTTTTCCCTTTTTTTCCTCTACTCCCTGTTCATCCTCTATATTTTGTTACTGCTCCCTCTTTTTTCCCTTTTTTCCTCTACTCCCTGTTCATCCTCTATATTTTGTTACTGCTCCCTCTTTTTTCCCTTTTTTCCTCTACTCCCTGTTCATCCTCTATATTTTGTTACTGCTCCCTCTTTTTTCCCTTTTTTTCCTCTACTCCCTGTTCATCCTCTATATTTTGTTACTGCTCCCTCTTTTTTCCCTTTTTTTCCTCTACTCCCTGTTCATCCTCTATATTTTGTTACTGCTCCCTCTTTTTTCCCTTTTTTTCCTCTCCTCCCTGTTCATCCTCTATATTTTGTTACTGCTCCCTTTTTTCCCTTTTTTTCCCTCTACTCCCTGTTCATCCTCTATATTTTGTTACTGCTCCCTTTTTTCCCTTTTTTCCCTCTACTCCCTGTTCATCCTCTATATTTTGTTACTGCTCCCTCTTTTTCCCTTTTTTTCCTCTACTCCCTGTTCATCTCTATATTTTTTCACTGCTCCCTCTTTTTTCCCTTTTTCCTCTCTACTCCCTGTTCATCCTCTATATTTTGTTACTGCTCCCTCTTTTTTCCCTTTTTTTCCTCTACTCCCTGTTCATCCTCTATATTTTTTACTGCTCCCTCTTTTTTCCCTTTTTTCCTCTACTCCCTGTTCATCCTATATATTTTGTTACTGCTCCCTCTTTTTTCCCTTTTTTCCTCTACTCCCTGTTCATCCTCTATATTTTGTTACTGCTCCCTCTTTTTTCCCTTTTTTTCCTCTACTCCCTGTTCATCCTCATATTTTGTTACTGCTCCCTCTTTTTTCCCTTTTTTTCCTCTACTCCCTGTTCATCCTCTATATTTTGTTACTGCTCCCTCTTTTTTCCCTTTTTTTCCTCTACTCCCTGTTCATCCTCTATATTTTGTTACTGCTCCCTTTTTTCCCTTTTTTTCCTCTACTCCCTGTTCATCCTCTATATTTTGTTACTGCTCCCTTTTTTCCCTTTTTTTTCTCTACTCCCTGTTCATCCTCTATATTTTGTTACTGCTCCCTCTTTTTTCCCTTTTTTTCCTCTACTCCCTGTTCATCTCTATATTTTTTTACTGCTCCCTCTTTTTCCCTTTTTTCCTCTCTACTCCCTGTTCATCCTCTATATTTTGTTACTGCTCCCTCTTTTTTCCCTTTTTTTCCTCTACTCCCTGTTCATCCTATATATTTTGTTACTGCTCCCTCTTTTTTCCCTTTTTTTCCTCTACTCCCTGTTCATCCTCTATATTTTGTTACTGCTCCCTCTTTTTTCCCTTTTTTCCTCTACTCCCTGTTCATCCTCTATATTTTGTTACTGCTCCCTCTTTTTTCCCTTTTTTTCCTCTACTCCCTGTTCATCCTCTATATTTTGTTACTGCTCCCTCTTTTTCCCTTTTTTTCCTCTACTCCCTGTTCATCCTCTATATTTTGTTACTGCTCCCTTTTTTCCCTTTTTTTCCCTCTACTCCCTGTTCATCCTCTATATTTTGTTACTGCTCCCTCTTTTTTCCCTTTTTCTTCCTACTCCCTGTTCATCCTCTATATTTTGTTACTGCTCCCTCTTTTTTTCTTTTTTCCTCTACTCCCTGTTCATCCTCTATTTTGTTACTGCTCCCTTTTTTTCCCTTTTTTTCCTCTACTCCCTGTTCATCCTCTATATTTTGTTACTGCTCCCTCTTTTTTCCCTTTTTTCTCTACTCCCTGTTCATCCTCTATATTTTGTTACTGCTCCCTTCTTTTTCCCTTTTTTTCCCTCTACTCCCTGTTCATCCTCTATATTTTTTACTGCTCCCTCTTTTTTCCCTTTTTCCTCTACTCCCTGTTCATCCTCTATATTTTTTACTGCTCCCTCTTTTTTCCCTTTTTTCCTCTACTCCCTGTTCATCCTCTATATTTTTTACTGCTCCCTCTTTTTTCCCTTTTTTCTACTGCCTTTCATCCTCTATATTTTGTTACTGCTCCCTCTTTTTCCCCTTTTTCCTCTACTCCCTGTTCATCCTCTATATTTTGTTACTGCTCCCTCTTTTTTCCCTTTTTTTCCTCTACTCCCTGTTCATCCTCTATATTTTGTTACTGCTCCCTCTTTTTTCCCTTTTTTCCTCTACTCCCTGTTCATCCTCTATATTTTGTTACTGCTCCCTTTTTTCCCTTTTTTTCCCTCTACTCCCTGTTCATCTCTATATTTTGTTACTGCTCCCTTTTTTTCCCTTTTTTTCCTCTACTCCCTGTTCATCCTCTATATTTTGTTACTGCTCCCTCTTTTTTCCCTTTTTTTCCTCTACTCCCTGTTCATCCTCTATATTTTGTTACTGCTCCCTTTTTTTCCCTTTTTTTCCTCTACTCCCTGTTTATCCTCTATATTTTGTTACTGCTCCCTCTTTTTTCCTTTTTTTCCTCTACTCCCTGTTCATCCTCTATATTTTGTTACTGCTCCCTCTTTTTTCCCTTTTTTCCTCTACTCCCTGTTCATCCTCTATATTTTGTTACTGCTCCCTCTTTTTTCCCTTTTTTCCTCTACTCCCTGTTCATCCTCTATATTTTGTTACTGCTCCCTCTTTTTCCCTTTTTTCCCTCTACTCCCTGTTCATCCTCTATATTTTGTTACTGCTCCCTCTTTTTCCCTTTTTTTCCTCTACTCCCTGTTCATCCTCTATATTTTGTTACTGCTCCCTCTTTTTTCCCTTTTTTCCTCTACTCCCTGTTCATCCTCTATATTTTTTACTGCTCCCTCTTTTTTCCCTTTTTTTCCTCTACTCCCTGTTCATCCTCTATATTTTGTTACTGCTCCCTCTTTTTTCCCTTTTTTCCTCTACTCCCTGTTCATCCTCTATATTTTGTTACTGCTCCCTTTTTTCCCTTTTTTTCCTCTACTCCCAGTTCATCTCTATATTTTTTACTGCTCCTTTTTTCCCTTTTTTTCCCTCTACTCCCTGTTCATCCTCTATCTTTTTTCACTGCTCCCCTTTGTTCCCTTTTTTCCCTCTACTCCCTGTTCATCCTCTATCTTTTTTCACTGCTCCCTCTTTTTCCCTTTTTTTCCTCTACTCCCTGTTCATTCATCTATATTTTTTCACTGCTCCCTCTTTTTCCCTTTTTCCTCTCTACTCCCTGTTCATCCTCTATATTTTGTTACTGCTCCCTCTTTTTTCCCTTTTTTTCCTCTACTCCCTGTTCATCCTCTATATTTTGTTACTGCTCCCTCTTTTTTCCCTTTTTTCCTCTACTCCCTGTTCATCCTCTATATTTTGTTACTGCTCCCTCTTTTTTCCCTTTTTTTCCTCTACTCCCTGTTCATCCTCTATATTTTGTTACTGCTCCTTTTTTTCCCTTTTTTTCCTCTACTCCCTGTTCATCCTCTATATTTTGTTACTGCTCCCTCTTTTTTTCCTTTTTTTTCCTCTACTCCCTGTTCATCCTCTATATTTTGTTACTGCTCCCTTTTTTTCCTTTTTTTCCTCTACTCCCTGTTTATCCTCTATATTTTGTTACTGCTCCCTTTTTTTCCCTTTTTTTCCCTCTACTCCCTGTTCATCCTCTATATTTTGTTACTGCTCCCTTTTTTTCCTTTTTTCCCTCTACTCCCTGTTTATCCTCTATATTTTGTTACTGCTCCCTCTTTTTTCCCTTTTTTTCCTCTACTCCCTGTTCATCCTCTATATTTTGTTACTGCTCCCTCTTTTTTCCTTTTTTTTCCTCTACTCCCTGTTCATCCTCTATATTTTGTTACTGCTCCCTCTTTTTTCCCTTTTTTTCCTCTACTCCCTGTTCATCCTCTATATTTTGTTACTGCTCCCTCTTTTTCTCTTTTTTTTGCCTCTACTCCCTGTTCATCCTCTATATTTTGTTACTGCTCCCTCTTTTTCCCTTTTTTTCCTACTCCCTGTTCATCCTCTATATTTTGTTACTGCTCCCTCTTTTTTTCCCTTTTTTTCCCTCTACTCCCTGTTCATCCTCTATATTTTGTTACTGCTCCCTTTTTTTCCCTTTTTTTCCTCTACTCCCTGTTCATCCTCTATATTTTGTTACTGCTCCCTTTTTTCCCTTTTTTTCCTCTACTCCCTGTTCATCCTCTATATTTTGTTACTGCCCCTTCTTTTTTCCCTTTTTTCTGCTCTACTCCCTGTTCATCCTCTATATTTTGTTACTGCTCCCTCTTTTTCCCTCTTTTCCCTCTACTCCCTGTTCATCCTCTATATTTTTTACTGCTCCCTCTTTTTTCCCTTTTTCCTCTACTCCCTGTTCATCCTCTATATTTTGTTACTGCTCCCTCTTTTTTCCCTTTTTTCCTCTACTTTGTTCATCCTCTATATTTTTTACTGCTCCCTCTTTTTCCCTTTTTTTCTACTGCTTTTTCATCCTCTATATTTTGTTACTGCTCCCTCTTTTTCCCTTTTTTTCCTCTACTCCCTGTTCATCCTCTATATTTTGTTACTGCTCCCTCTTTTTCCCTTTTTTCCTCTACTCCCTGTTCATCCTCTATATTTTGTTACTGCTCCCTCTTTTTTTCCCCTTTTTTCCTCTACTCCCTGTTCATCCTCTATATTTTGTTACTGCTCCCTCTTTTTTCCCTTTTTTTCCTCTACTCCCTGTTCATCCTCTATATTTTTTACTGCTCCCTCTTTTTTCCCTTTTTTTCCTCTACTCCCTGTTCATCCTCTATATTTGTTACTGCTCCCTCTTTTTTCCCTTTTTTCCTCTACTCCCTGTTCATCCTCTATATTTTGTTACTGCTCCCTTTTTTCCCTTTTTTCCTCTACTCCCTGTTCATCCTATATTTTGTTACTGCTCCCTCTTTTTTCCTTTTTTTCCTCTACTCCCTTTTCATCCTCTATATTTTGTTACTGCTCCCTCTTTTTTCCCTTTTTTTCCTCTACTCCCTGTTCATCCTCTATATTTTGTTACTGCTCCCTCTTTTTTCCCTTTTTTCCCTCTACTCCCTGTTCATCCTCTATATTTTGTTACTGCTCCCTCTTTTTTTCCTCTTTTCCTCTACTCCCTGTTCATCCTCTATATTTGTTACTGCTCCCTCTTTTTTCCCTTTTTTTCCTCTACTCCCTGTTCATCCTCTATATTTTGTTACTGCTCCCTCTTTTTTCCCTTTTTTTCCTCTACTCCCTGTTCATCCTCTATATTTTGTTACTGCTCCCTCTTTTTTCCCTTTTTTTCCTCTTCTCCCTGTTCATCCTCTATATTTTGTTACTGCTCCCTCTTTTTTCCCTTTTTTCCTCTACTCCCTGTTCATCCTCTATATTTTGTTACTGCTCCCTCTTTTTCCCTTTTTTTCCCTACTCCCTGTTTCATCCTCTATATTTTGTTACTGCTCCCTCTTTTTCCCTTTTTTTCCCTCTACTCCCTGTTCATCCTCTATATTTTGTTACTGCTCCCTCTTTTTTTCCCTTTTTTCCCTCTACTCCCTGTTCATCCTCTATATTTTTTACTGCTCCCTCTTTTTTCCCTTTTTTTTCCTCTACTCCCTGTTCATCCTCTATATTTTGTTACTGCTCCCTTTTTTCCCTTTTTTCTCCTCTACTCCCTGTTCATCCTCTATATTTTGTTACTGCTCCCTCTTTTTCCCTTTTTTTCCTCTACTCCCTGTTCATCCTCTATATTTTGTTACTGCTCCCTCTTTTTTCCCTTTTTTTCCTCTACTCCCTGTTCATCCTCTATATTTTTTACTGCTCCCTCTTTTTTCCCTTTTTTTCCTCTACTCCCTGTTTATCCTCTATATTTTTTACTGCTCCCTCTTTTTTCCCTTTTTTTCCTCTACTCCCTGTTCATCCTCTATATTTTGTTACTGCTCCCTCTTTTTTCCCTTTTTTTCCCTCTACTCCCTGTTCATCCTCTATATTTTGTTACTGCTCCCTCTTTTTTCCCTTTTTTTTCCTCTACTCCCTGTTCATCCTCTATATTTTGTTACTGCTCCCTCTTTTTCCCTTTTTTTCCTCTACTCCCTGTTCATCCTCTATATTTTGTTACTGCTCCCTCTTTTTTTCCCTTTTTTCCCTCTACTCCCTGTTCATCCTCTATATTTTGTTACTGCTCCCTCTTTTTTCCCTTTTTTTCCTCTACTCCCTGTTCATCCTCTATATTTTGTTACTGCTCCCTCTTTTTTCCCTTTTTTTCCTCTACTCCCTGTTCATCCTCTATATTTTGTTACTGCTCCCTCTTTTTCCCCTTTTTTTTCCTCTACTCCCTGTTCATCCTCTATATTTTGTTACTGCTCCCTCTTTTTTCCCTTTTTCCCCTCTACTCCCTGTTCATCCTCTATATTTTGTTACTGCTCCCTCTTTTTTCCCTTTTTTTCCTCTACTCCCTGTTCATCCTCTATATTTTGTTACTGCTCCCTTTTTTCCCTTTTTTTCCTCTACTCCCTGTTCATCCTCTATATTTTTTACTGCTCCCTCTTTTTCCCTTTTTTCCTCTACTCCCTGTTCATCCTCTATATTTTGTTACTGCTCCCTCTTTTTTCCTTTTTTTCCTCTACTCCCTGTTCATCCTCTATATTTTGTTACTGCTCCCTCTTTTTTTCCCTTTTTTTCCCTCTACTCCCTGTTCATCCTCTATATTTTGTTACTGCTCCTTTTTTTTCCCTTTTTTTCCTCTACTCCCTGTTCATCCTCTATATTTTGTTACTGCTCCCTCTTTTTCCCTTTTTTTTCCTACTCCCTGTTCATCTCTATATTTTTTTACTGCTCCCTCTTTTTTCCCTTTTTTCCCTCTACTCCCTGTTCATCCTCTATATTTTGTTACTGCTCCCTCTTTTTTCCCTTTTTTTCCTCTACTCCCTGTTCATCCTCTATATTTTGTTACTGCTCCCTCTTTTTTCCCTTTTTTTCCTCTACTCCCTGTTCATCCTCTATATTTTGTTACTGCTCCCTCTTTTTTCCCTTTTTTTCCTCTACTCCCTGTTCATCCTCTATATTTTGTTACTGCTCCCTCTTTTTTCCCTTTTTTCCCCTCTACTCCCTGTTCATCCTCATATTTTGTTACTGCTCCCTCTTTTTCCCTTTTTTTCCTCTACTCCCTGTTCATCCTCTATATTTTGTTACTGCTCCCTCTTTTTTTCCCTTTTTTTCCTCTACTCCCTGTTCATCCTCTATATTTGTTACTGCTCCCTCTTTTTTCTTTTTTCCTCTACTCCCTGTTCATCCTCTATTTTGTTACTGCTCCCTCTTTTTTCCCTTTTTTTCCTCTCTCCCTGTTCATCCTCTATCTTTTTTACTGCTCCCTCTTTTTCCATTTTTTTCCTCTACTCCCTGTTCATCCTCTTCTATTTTTTACTGCTCCCTCTTTTTCCCTTTTTTCCTCTACTCCCTGTTCATCATCTATCTTTTGTTACTGCTCCTCTTTTTCCCTTTTTTTCCTCTACTCCCTGTTCATCTATATTTTGTTACTGCTCCCTCTTTTTCCCTTTTTTCCTCTACTCCCTGTTCATCCTCTATATTTTTTACTGCTCCCTTTTTTCCCTTTTTCCTCTACTCCTGTTCATCCTCTATTTTTTTACTGCTCCCCTTTTTTCCCTTTTTTCCCTCTACTCCCTGTTCATCCTCTATATTTTGTTACTGCTCCCTTTTTTTCCTTTTTTCCTCTACTCCCTGTTCATCCTCTATATTTTGTTACTGCTCCCTTTTTTCCTTTTTTTTCCTCTACTCCCTGTTTATCCTCTATATTTTGTTACTGCTCCCTCTTTTTTCCTTTTTTTCCTCTACTCCCTGTTTATCCTCTATATTTTGTTACTGCTCCCTCTTTTTTCCCTTTTTTCCTCTACTCCCTGTTCATCCTATATATTTTGTTACTGCTCCCTCTTTTTTCCCTTTTTTCCCTCTACTCCCTGTTTATCCTCTATATTTTGTTACTGCTCCCTCTTTTTTCCCTTTTTTTTCCTCTACTCCCTGTTCATCCTCTATATTTTGTTACTGCTCCCTCTTTTTTCCCTTTTTTTCCTCTACTCCCTGTTCATCCTCTATATTTGTTACTGCTCCCTCTTTTTTCCCTTTTTTTCCTCTACTCTCCGTGTTCATCCTCTATATTTTGTTACTGCTCCCTCTTTTTTCCTTTTTTTCCTCTACTCCCTGTTCATCCTCTATATTTTGTTACTGCTCCCTCTTTTTTCCCTTTTTTTCCTCTACTCCCTGTTCATCCTCTATATTTTGTTACTGCTCCCTTTTTTTCCTTTTTTTCCCTCTACTCCCTGTTCATCCTCTATATTTTGTTACTGCTCCCTCTTTTTTCCCTTTTTTTCCTCTACTCCCTGTTCATCCTCTATATTTTGTTACTGCTCCCTCTTTTTCCCTTTTTTCCTCTACTCCCTGTTCATCCTCTATATTTTGTTACTGCTCCCTCTTTTTCCCTTTTTTTGCTCTACTCCCTGTTCATCCTCTATATTTTGTTACTGCTCCCTCTTTTTCCCCTTTTTTTTCCTTTACTCCTGTTCATCCTCTATATTTTTTACTGCTCCCTCTTTTTTCCCTTTTTTCCTCTACTCCCTGTTCATCCTCTATATTTTGTTACTGCTCCCTCTTTTTTCCCTTTTTTTCCTCTACTCCCTGTTCATCCTCTATATTTTGTTACTGCTCCCTCTTTTTTTCCCTTTTTTCCCTCTGCTCCCTTTTCATCCTCTATATTTTGTTACTGCTCGCTTTTTTTCCCTTTTTTTCCTCTACTCCCTGTTCATCCTCTATATTTTGTTACTGTTCCCTCTTGTTTCCCTTTTTCTTCCTCTACTCCCTGTTCATCCTCTATATTTTGTTACTGCTCCCTCTTTTTTTCCATTTTTTTCCTCTACTCCCTGTTCATCCTCTATATTTTGTTACTGCTCCCTTTTTTTTCCCTTTTTCTTCCTCTACTCCCTGTTCATCCTCTATATTTTGTTACTGCTCCCTCTTTTTCCCTTTTTTTTCCTCTACTCCCTGTTCATCCTCTATATTTTTTACTGCTCCCTCTTTTTTCCCTTTTTCTTCCTCTAGTCCCTGTTCATCCTCTATATTTTGTTACTGCTCCTCTTTTTTCCCTTTTTTCCTCTACTCCCTGTTCATATCCTCTATATTTTGTTACTGCTCCCTCTTTTTTCCCTTTTTTTCCTCTACTCCCTGTTCATCCTCTATATTTTGTTACTGCTCCCTCTTTTTTCCTTTTTTTCCTCTACTCCCTGTTATCCTCTATATTTTGTTACTGCTCCCTCTTTTTTCCCTTTTTTTCCTCTACTCCCTGTTCATCCTCTATATTTTGTTACTGCTCCCTCTTTTTCCCCCCCTTTTTTCCTCTACTCCCTGTTCATCCTCTATATTTTGTTACTGCTCCCTCTTTTTTCCCTTTTTTTCCTCTACTCCCTGTTCATCCTCTATATTTTTTACTGCTCCCTCTTTTTTCCCTTCTTTTCCCTCTACTCCCTGTTCATCCTCTATATTTTGCTACTGCTCCCTCATTTTTCCCTTTTTTTCCCTCTACTCCCTGTTCATCCTCTATATTTTGTTACTGCTCCCTCTTTTTCCCCTTTTTTTTCCTTTACTCTCTGTTCATTCTCTATATTTTTTACTGCTCCCTCTTTTTTCCCTTTTTCCGTTCATCCTCTATATTTTGTTACTGCTCCCCTCTTTTTTTCCCTTTTTTCCCTCTACTCCCTGTTCATCCTCTATATTTTGTTACTGCTCGCTTTTTTCCCTTTTTTTCCTCTACTCCCTGTTCATCCTCTATATTTATTTACTGTTCCCTCTTGTTTCCCTTTTTCTTCCTCTACTCCCTGTTCATCCTCTATATTTTGTTACTGCTCCCTCTTTTTTTCCATTTTTTCCCTCTACTCCCTGTTCATCTTCTATATTTTGTTACTGCTCCCTCTTTTTTTCCCTTTTTTTCCCTCTACTCCCTGTTCATCCTCTATATTTTGTTACTTCCCCCTTTTTTTTCCTTTTTTCTGCTCTACTCCCTGTTCATCCTCTATATTTTGTTACTGCTCCCTCTTTTTCCCCTTTTTTTTCCTTTACTCCCTGTTCATTCTCTATATTTTTTTACTGCTCCCTCTTTTTTTCCCTTTTTCCTCCTCTATTCCCTGTTCATCCTCTATATTTTGTTACTGCTCCTTATTTTTTCCCTTTTTTTCCCTCTACTCCCTGTTCATCCTCTATATTTTGTTACTGCTCCCTCTTTTTTTCCATTTTTTCTCTCTACTCCCTGTTCATCCTCTATATTTTGTTACTGCTCCCTCTTTTTTCCCTTCTTTTCCCTCTACTCCCTGTTCATCCTCTATATTTTGTTACTGCTCCCTCTTTTTTCCCTTTTTTTTCCTCTACTCCCTGTTCATCCTCCATATTTTGTTACTGCTCCCTCTTTTTTTCCTTTTTTTTCCTCTACTCCCTGTTCATCCTCTATATTTTGTTACTGCTCCCTCTTTTTTCCCCTTTTTTTTGCCTCTACTCCCTGTTCATCCTCTATACTTTGTTACTGCTCCCTTTTTTCTCTTTTTTTCTGCTCTACTCCCTGTTCATCCTCTGTATTTTTTTACTGCTCCCTCTTGTTTCCCTTTTTCTTCCTCAACTCCCTGTTCATCCTCTATATTTTGTTACTGCTCCCTCTTTTTTTCCATTTTTTTCCTCTACTCCCCTGTTCATCCTTTCTATTTTGTTACTGCTCCCTCTTTTTTCCCTTTTTTTCCTCTACTCCCTGTTTATCATCTATATTTTGTTACTGCTCCGTCTTTTTTCCCTTTTTTTTCCTCTACTCCCAGTTCATCTATATTTTGTTACTGCTCCTTCTTTTTTCCCTTTTTTTCCTCTCCTCCCTGTTCATCCTCTATCTTTTTTCACTGCTCCCCCTTTGTTCCCTCTTTTCCCTCTACTCCGTGTTCATCCTCTATCTTTTTTCACTGCTCCCCCTTTGTTCCCTCTTTTCCCTCTACTCCATGTTCATCCTCTTTTTTTTTTCACTGCTCCATCTTTGTTCCCTTTTTTCCTCTACTTTTTGTTCATCATCTATCTTTTTTCACTGCTCCCACTTTCTTCCCTTTTTTTCTACTGCTTTTTCATCCTTTATCTTTTTTCACTGCTCCCTCTTTGTTCCCTTTTTTCCTTCTACTCCCTGTTCATCCTCTATATTTTGTTACTGCTCCCTCTTTTTTCCCTTTCTTTCCTCTTCTCCCTGTTCATTCTTTCTATTTTGTTACTGCTCCCTCTTTTTTCCCCTTTTTTCCTCTACTCCCTGTTTATCATCTATATTTCGTTACTGCTCCATCTTTTTTCCCTTTTTTTTCCTCTACTCCCAGTTCATCCTCTATATTTTTTTACTGCTCCTTCTTTTTTCCCTTTTTTTCCTTCTACTCCCTGTTCATCTTCATTTTGTTACTGCTCCCTCTTTTTTCCTTTTTTTTCCTCTACTCTCTGTTCATCCTCTATATTTTGTTACTGCTCCCTTTTTTCCCTTTTTTTCCTCTACTCCCTGTTTATCCTCTATATTTTGTTACTGCTCCCTTTTTTTCCTTTTTTTCCTCTACTCCCTGTTTATCCTCTATATTTTGTTACTGCTCCCCTTTTTTTCCTTTTTATCCCTCTACTCCCTGTTTATCCTCTATATTTTGTTACTGCTCCCTCTTTTTTCCCTTTTTCCTCTACTCCCTGTTCATCCTATATATTTTGTTACTGCTCCCTCTTTTTTTCCTCCTTTTCCCTCTACTCCCTGTTTATCCTCTATATTATGTTACTGCTCCCTCTTTTTTCCCTTTTTTTTCCTCTTCTCCCTGTTCATCCTCTATATTTTGTTACTGCTCCCTCTTTTTTCCACCTTTTTTTTTGCCTCAACTCCCTGTTTATCCTCTATATTTTGTTACTGCTCTCTCTTTTTTCCCTTTTTTTCCTCTTCTCCGTGTTCATCCTCTATATTTTTTACTGCTCCCTCTTTTTTCCCTTCTTTTCCCTCTACTCCCTGTTCATCCTCTATATTTTGTTACTGCTCCCTCTTTTTTCTCTTTTTTTCCCTTTGCTCCCTGTTTATCCTCTATATTTTGTTACTGCTCCCTCTTTTTTCCCTTTTTTTTCTCTACTCCCCTGTTCATCCTTTATATTTTGTTACTGCTCCCTTTTTTCACCTTTTTTCCCTCTACTCCCTGTTCATCCTCTATATTTTTTTACTGCTCCCTTTTTTTCCCTTCTTTTCCCTCTACTCCCTGTTCATCCTCTATATTTTGTTACTGCCCCTTTTTTCCCTTTTTTCTGCTCTACTCCCTGTTCATCCTCTATATTTTGTTACTGCTCCCTCTTTTTCCCCTTTTTTTTCCTTTACTTCCTGTTCATTCTCTATATTTTTTACTGCTCCCTCTTTTTTCCCTTTTTCCTCCTCTACTCCCTGTTCATCCTCTATATTTTGTTACTGCTCCCTCTTTTTTCCTTTTTATTCCTCTACTCCCTGTTTATCCTCTATATTTTGTTACTGCTCCCTCTTTTTTCCCTTTTTTTCCTCTACTCCCTGTTCATCCTATATATTTTGTTACTGCTCCCTCTTTTTTTCCTTCTTTTCCCTCTACTCCCTGTTTATCCTCTATATTTTGTTACTGCTCCCTCTTTTTTCCCTTTTCTTTCCTCTACTTCCTGTTCATCCTCTATATTTTGTTACTGCTCCCTCTTTTTCCCCCCCTTTTTTTTGCCTCTACTCCCTGTTTATCCTCTATATTTTGTTACTGCTCCCTCTTTTTTCCCTTTTTTTCCTCTACTCCCTGTTCATCCCCTATATTTTTTACTGCTCCCTCTTTTTTCCCCTTCTTTTCCCTCTACTCCCTGTTCATCCTCTATATTTTGCTACTGCTCCCTCATTTTTCCCTTTTTTCCCTCTACTCCCTGTTCATCCTCTATATTTTGTTACTGCTCCCTCTTTTTCCCCTTTTTTTTCCTTTACTCTCTGTTCATTCTCTATATTTTTTACTGCTCCCTCTTTTTTCCCTTTTTCCTCCTCTACTCCCTGTTCATCCTCTATATTTTGTTACTGCTCCCTCTTTTTTTCCCTTTTTTCCCTCTACTCCCTGTTCATCCTCTATATTTTGTTACTGCTCGCTTTTTTCCCTT